>NC_133619.1:633347827-633465327 GCF_048593235.1 Sminthopsis crassicaudata | reverse complement strand
GATGTCAGGAAGAATGTCCTAAGAATTTGGCCCATTGCAAGTTGGATGAGTTTCCTCAAAAGGTAATAAATCTTCATAACTGCATAAAAAAGAAGTTCCAAATCATTGATAATATGAGAAATTAAAGTCAAAACAACCCAGAGGTCTGGTGCCCTGAAAGTTGACAAAGAAATTTGGCAACACTCAGTGCTAGAAGGTTATCAAAGAATAGGCACACTAATACATTGTTGATGGAGCTGTGAAATAATGTAACTATTTTGGAAAGCAATTTGGAATTATGCAAATAAAGTGATTAAAATATGCACTTTGAACCAGAGACTCCATTAATAAGCTTAAACTCCAAGGAATCCATTGAGAAAAAAGTCTCCATATATTCCAAAATATGGAACACTTTTTTGGAAACAAAGTGAGGAATAAAGCCGATCCTTTGGGAAATGGTTAAACAGATTGGTGTATATGAATGTAATGAGTTATAACTGTGTGATAAGAAACTACATGTGTGACTACAGAAAAAACATTGAAAGCTCCACACACACTAATGCAGAGTAAAGTAAACAAAGTTAAGAAAATAATATACACAATAGCTGCAACAATTTAAATGGCAAGAACAGCATACCAAAGAAAAATCAAAATTAGATGTTACAAAATTATAAAGACTCAAATGGGACTCAAATGAAGAGATATAAGAAGATACCCCCAACCTACTCCTTCGTAGAGGTGGGAGATCCACACATTGTACACTTTTTCAGACTTTTTCAGTGTATAATTCGTTTCAGTGTATCAATAGGTCATCAATATTCTACTGTATTTTTATTTATTTTGTTAATATTTACCAGTTACATTTTAGTCTGGTTTCAGTGGGGAGTGCTACAAGGTTCATTGCCCAAGTGTTTGACATCTCTACTCTAAGACACTGAATTATTCACCAATAGTCTTTAAGATTGTTCAACTAGTTACAGATGCAACAAATTATCATTTTGTAAAATAAATAATGTGCCTGTTTGGTAAAATAGAGATTTTTTTTCAGAGTTTGAATTTGCCTTGAAGTTACCATGAAGCCATCTTCAAACAGGTATGGTCAGGGTTAAGGCAAGAAAGGAAAGCAATGGAGATCGTTTTGCCTTTGATTAAATATGTTCCTCCCACTTTTTAAAAATTAACAACTATAAAAAGGAAAGACGTTTCCTTGTCAGGTGGTTAGCCAGGTGCTGACTTCCCCCCTCCACTTTTTTTTATTAATTTTTATAATTATAACATTTTTTTGACAGTACATATGCATAGGTAATTTTTTTTACATTATCCCTTGTACTCCCTTCTGTTCCGAATTTTCCCCTCCTTCCCTCCACCCCCTCCCCTAGATAGCAGGCATTCCCATACATATTAAATATCTTATAGTGTATCCTAGGTACAATATATATGTGCAGAACCAAATTTTGTTGTTGTTGTTGTTGCAAAGGAAGAATTGTATTCAGAAGGTAAAAATAATCTGGGAAGAAAAACAACAACAACAAAAAAGCTCACAGTTTACACTCATTTCCCAGTGTTCCTTTTCTGGATATAGCTGATTCTGTCCATCATTGATCAATTGGAATTGGATTAGCTCTTCTCTATGTTGAAGAAATCCACTTCCATCAGAATACATCCTCATACAGTATCATTGTTGAAGTGTATAATGATCCCCTAGTTCTGCTCGTTTCACTAAGCATCAGTTCATGTAAGTCTCTCCAAGCCTCTTGTATTCCTCCTGCTGGTCATTTCTTACAGAACAATAATATTCCATAACCTTCATATACCATAATTTACCCAACCATTCTCCAATTGATGGGCATCCATTCATCTTCCAGCTTCTAGCCACTACAAAAAGGGCTGCCACAAACATTTTGGCACATACAGGTCCCTTTCCCTTCTTTAGTATTTCCTTGGGGTATAAGCCCAGTAGTAGCACTGCTGGGTCAAAGGGGTATACACATTTTGATAACTTTTTGGGCATAGTTCCAGATTGCTCTCCAGAATGATTGGATTCTTTCACAACTCCACCAACAATGCATCAGTGTCCCAGTTTTCCCACAGCCCCTCCAACATTCATCGTTATTTGTTCCTGTCATCTTAGCCAATCTGACAGGTGTGTAATGATATCTCAGAGTTGTCTTAATTTGCATTTCTCTGATCAAAAGTGATTTGGAACACTCTTTCATATGAGTGGAAATAGTTTAAATTTAAAATCTGAAAATTGTCTGTTCATATCCTTTGACCATTTATCAATTGGAGAATGGCTTGATTTCTTATAAATTAAAGTCAATTCTCTGTATATTTTGGAGATGAAGCTTTTATCAGAACCTTTACCTGTAAAAATGTTTTCCCAATTTGTTACTTCCCTTCTAATCTTGTTTGCATTAGTTTTGTTTGTGCAGAAACTTTTTAATTTGGTGTAATCAAAATTTTCTATTTTGTGATCAATAATGGTCTCTAGTTCTCCTTTGGACACAAATTCCTTCCTCTTCCACAAGTCTGAGAGGTAAACTATCCTATGTTCCTATAATTTATTTATGATCTCGTTCTTTATGCCTAAATCTTGGACCCATTTTGATCTTATCTTAGTATGTGGTGTTAAATGTGGGTCCATGCCTAATTTCTGCACTTTTTTATCTTTTAAAAATACTGTTTGATGAGTGGATGCCCATCAGTTGGAGAACGGCTAAATAAATTATGGTATATGAATATTATGGAATATTATTATTCTGTAAGAAATGACCAGCAGGATGATTTCAGAGGGGCCTGGAGAGACTTAGATGAACTGATGTTGAGTGAAATGAGCAGAACCAGGAGATCATTGCACACAAAATCATGTGATGATCAATTCTGATGGATGCGGCTCTTTTCAACAATGAGATGATTCAGGCCAGTTCCAATTGCCTTGGGATGAAGAGAGCCATTTGTATCCACAGAGAGTACTGTGGGAATTGAGAGTGGACCACAATATAGCATTTTCACTCTTTTTGTCGTTGTTTACTAGCATTTTGTTTTCTTTCTCATTTTTTTCTTTTTATATGATTTTTCTAGTGTAGCATGATAAATGTGGAAATATATGTAGAAAATTGTACATATTTAACATATATTGGATTACTTACAATCTAGGATAAGATCTGGGGGGAAGGGAAGGGGAAAATTTGGAATACAAGGTTTTGCAAGGGTGAATTTTCCATGCATATGTTTTGAAAATAAAAAGCTTTAATTAGAAAAAAAGTACTATTTGTCTTTTGGGATGGTTATCTGGGAGATGGAGGGGAGTGATATGATATTATGGTGGTGTAAGAAACAGAAAATATCAATAAAGAAATTTATTTTAAATTGAAAAAAAGGTAATGAGCCCCCATCACTGGAGATCTTATATAGTGACTGAATGACCACTTCTCAGGGATTTTGAAAAGGGTCTTTTGGTTAAATATGGTTTGAGCTAAGTGGGATCCCTTATAACTTTGAGGTTTGTGACTACAGCAACCCAATAAAACTGCCAACATCCTCAGAAAAGCATCATAGAAATGGTTATTAAAATCATTCTGAAAGAAAAAGCTCAGCCTTAAAAATGGCAAGCAGCCGTATGTTTTCCTTCAAGGGCAATGAATGTGTTGTAGGGAGGTTTTATTGCTCTCTGAGCACCTGCTTAGTCAAAATCTGTAACAACATGGCGGGGAGTCCCCACATACATGTGGAGGCAGGAGGAGTCTAATCTGATCATCTGGGACTTTTAATAGAATCTGAGCAGTGAAATCCAATGTGGGCATTTGATAGCAAGGATTGTGCTCTCTTTTGAGCAGATGGACACCAGGCTCCTGGGGAAACTCAGGGTTTTTACTTATCAACAGAAGTCGTGTTCAAGTGAATTTGATCTCTGCTATGAAACTCCCTGTCATTTCAAGGAAGATAACTCTTTCTAGTCGTATTTTAGGGGACAAAGAAGAAGATTTTGAGTAAGCAAGATTTCATCGCTTTAGGCCATAGGCATCTTCCTAAAATTTATCAGTTAAGTTATAGACTGACTACATGTTATCTAGGTGGAGGAGTTTTGCTTCTCTGCGGAAATCACAGCCATTTCCCTTTTGGAGTTGTCTTAGGTCATGCTATGACTAACCAGGGCACAGGTTTTCTGGTGTCTTGTTTCATGAGAGAGAAGAGAGGATAATAACTAGAGTCCAGTACCTGGGAAGATGGCTGCCTCAGTTTGCATCCTACCTAAGATGTCTATTAGAAGCAGAAAGCACCAATCCATTCCATGCTAATTATTAGGAAGTTCTAAATCCCTGAAACCAAGCTTAAATTGGTTTCTTTGCAGATTGTGTTCATTATTCAAAATTCTGCCCTTTGGGACTAACCAGAAAAAAAAGGCACTCCTTCCTCCATATGATAATTCTTCAAATATGTGAACACATATTGAATGTTGGAACATTTGAGTTCTCGTATCTTGCTCTCATCCAAACGGAACAACCCTAATTCCTACAATCCATTCCCAAAAGCCATGGACTTAAAGTCCTTTTTCTATCTTGGTTACCCACCTCTGACTATTCCCAGATTTTCAATTTCCTTCCTGAATCTTAAGATCAGAAACTCTTTTGGGTTTGCCTTTAGCTGGCTAGCACATAGTAGGACCTTAATAAGTGCTTGTTGGCTGATGGATTGAATAAATTGTGTCAAGAGCTGAGCAAAATACTCCACATATGATCTAACCAGAGCATAGGATAAAGAGGGACCATCACATTTTCATTGCTTGAAATTGCCATTCATAAGGCAGCCCAAAACATTAGATTTTGTAAAATATCTGACTCATCTCACTACTGACTCATATCAAGTTCATAGTCCATTAAAATTCCCAGATCTTTTTTTTTTTAGAAGAACTTTGGTCTAAACACGTCTGCTTCTTGAGATGGAATAAGAAGAATAAGGGGGAAAGGACATGCCAGATATGGAGGGGATCACCTGGATAAAGTCCTGGAGGTAGAAGATAGGATTTCATCCATGGGACAGCTAACAGCTTGATTAGACCAAGAGTACTAACAAGTAATGGGATCCACTGAAATGTGGTCAAAGGAAGAATGCCCATCATTTGGATCCCACCTTGGACATTTGTCAACTGTGAGACCCTGGACAAGGTATTCAACCCTCAAAGCCTCAGTTTTTTCACTTGTAAAATGGGGAAAGTAATCGCATCTACCTTATGGAGTGTGAGAATCACATGGGATAACATATAAAATGCTTGGAAAGCCCTGGAGCTCTATATAATTGCTCATTATAATTATTGTTTTGGCAGCTAAGTAATGCACTGGGCTTAGAATAGGAAAGAGAATGGGAAACTCATCTACAAGAGTTCAAATCTAACCTCAAATACTTATTAGCTGTGTGGTCCCAAGAAATCATTAAACCTTGTTTGCCTCAGTTTCCTCAACTGTAAAATAAGCTGGAGAAGGAAATGGCAAATCACTACAGTATTTTTACCATGAAAACCCCCAGAGGGGTCACAAAGAATTGGATACAAGTGAAACTACTGAACAGCAGCATGATTATTATTATTCTCATACCCGGAGTTCATAACGCCTATGGTTTTCATAATGTACCATGTGGGAGGCCCTGCATCAGGTGCCAGAGCTTAAGGGTGAGACATAAGGAACAGTCTTTGCCCTTAAGGAGTTTACAATCTACTCAGCAAGAGAAGACATGTTTATAGAAAAATATAATTACCCATATACAAGTTCCAAATAAGTGGTTGTAACAGATTATAAAATAAAGGAAATTTAGGGGGAGAACGATGTGATTATTGTGAGCAGAGGTGGTCCTGTTAACTCCCAAGATGATCTAGTTCCTGAAATATGGTCTTTCACCACTTCCGCTTTGTACTGAGCCTTCTGCAAGGGCTCAACTCGAGCTTGGTCTCCTTCAGGTCCTGTTTCTATCATCTTCTCCTCCCTAGCTTCCAGTGCCTTCAGTTAGTCTTGGTTTAGTCTCTCTATATCTTGTACATCTCTATTATGTACCGTCTTTGATATATCAATTGACTCCTCCATCAGACTGGAAGCTTCTCAAGAACAGGAAGCATGTTTTTCCTTTGTATTCCTATGTACCTGGCACATAGTAAGTACTTTTTTACTAATTAATTGATGGTTTCCCCAGAGCCAAGCTTGTGGTCCTGCAGCATCCTGGGGCAGAGGGAAAGGATGTGTAGGATGTGTACCCAGGTCTGCAAAAGACCAGGGAGGGTTGATGAACTGGAGGCTGTATACAATTATAAGAAATCCTGGGGGTGGGGATAAGGGTTATCTCATAGCAAGGATGGTGGGCAGAGAGATAGAACACTTAATTAATTAATAGACAGGCCACAAATAGCCACCCAACGGATGGAATCTGTGTGGGATGGATCTTTGGTCCATTTATTGGGACAAAGATGAAAAGAGAGAGCTGGGATTTTGGTATTTGGGGTTTTAGCAATCTCACAGCATTGACCTGCTAAGGAGGCTAATAAACAGAGGGATGGTGACTGAATCAAGTCAAACAAACAAAAAAACCAAATTGAATGATTTTAATTGAAGGTAAATTGTTGGACTGACAGATTTTCTTGTTACAGACATATTTGATCATTTGCTTTTTCCAAATTATTTTTATCTCTACTAATAAATTCTGGCTGTTTTATACCTTGTGTTTTTGTGTTTATTTGCGTTTGGTTTTGGTTCGATTCTTTATTCAGAACATAGCAAGTTCCAAATAAAAGGAGCATTTCCATCTCCATTTTAGAAAAGGAGAATATTGTACATGAAGCTGTGAATCTCTATTCTGTAGAACTTGCTTTTCTTTTAAAACATATAATGCATTCAACATAAAACTTGCAAAGTTGTCCAGATTGTCTCCGATTCCATCTGAACTCTGCTTCCTTTTACCACCAAGCTTTTAGAATGAGTGATCTACTCTTACTACTTCCATTTATTCATCACTCCTTAAGTCCCTGGCTTTTTATTCTCACTACTTCCTTTCCCATTCAGCCATCCACCTACCCATCCATCCATCTATCCAATAAATACTTTACCGAAACCACTCTCAAAGTTGTCATCGGAGGGAGGAGACCTCTTCGTTTCCAAGTCTGGTGATTTGATTTTTCTCAGTCCCCATCTTCTTCTCTGCAGCATCTGACACAAGAGGTCTTGTTGACAAAAAAAAAAAAAAGATTAAGATTTCCTGGAGTTGCCTGCCAAATTCAGGTAGAAGTTGACATTATTAGGGAGAAGGAAGAACACGCCTATTTTCTGAAGCTGATTGACTTACAGATTTTTAAAAATTGCCTTCTAATATCTTTCACTGTGACTGAATTTCCTTCTAAAAATGTAATCATGGAGAAGAAGCCTTTCCAATTTCCTTGTGGGGCCTTGCTGCTTCTCCCAATGTGATGGACAAGGACAAGTGTGAGCTCTGCTGTTCTGTATTTAAGCCACAGCCTTGGTCCAGGAGAACTTGTGATTCCCTTGTATGAAGGAGCTCTCCCCAGCACTCTCCCTAGGGACGTCTCCCTCTACCAAAGTGCTTAAAGAGCTGCCTGGAGAAAAGGTGAAGCAGCTTCATACTGCAAAGATCTGACAGATCACGTCTTGTGCCCACCCAGATCTGCTGCCTTCAAAGTAGGCTCTGTGTCTACTAGGCCATGACTGCCTCTCATCTCAGGGAGTGAGAACAAAATGCACCTGGAATTACTGTGCTAGGATGCCTAGAGCATGAAAGGCCTGGGTTGCCTTCAGAGGACTCTTTATGCTTATTGGCTTACAGTTCCTACCCAGAATCCTGGGAAAATCTCCAGACTGGACAGCCTGGAAGGCTGAGAGGCAAGGATAATGCAAATGGAATGTAAAAAATAAATAAATTTGAGGGTAGGATTATTTTTTATTTCTGTCATGCTGTAGTCACAGCTTCCAGCACAATGTCTGGTCCATAATAAACCCTCAGGCAATTCAAAATGAGATGGAGTATTGGACTTGGAGTTAGGGAAGACTGAGTTCTAACCTTGCCTAGGACATTTACTTTTTTTTTTTTTTTTTTTGGAAACTGGAGTTAAGTGACTTGCCCAGGGTCACACAGCTAGGCAGTGTTAAGTGTCTGACATTAGATTTGAACTCAGGTCCTCTTGAATTCAAGGCTGGTGCTCTCTTCACTGCGCCACCTAGCTGCCCCTTAGGACACTGACTAGCCAGGGTAATATGAGCACAGACAAGTCGATTAGCTGTTAAGAGCCTCAGCCATATGAGTAAAGCATTTTGTAAACCTTAAAATACTATAGAAATGTTTGTGATTGTGATTGTTGTTGTTATGGTGATAATAGTGTCTGTACTTTCTACCCCAGGGTAGGTTCAAGGAAATAATGTATGAGAAGGGTTTTGTAAACTTTAGATCGCTATTTAAATGTCAGCTTGCATTATTATCACCAACTCCATCCTGTCTGTGCATTTCTAGCTGAAATGCATCAGGGGCTGGGTTGATCCAACTTTAGGATTCTGGGATTCTGGAAATTCAACAAATATATAAAAAAAGGGTTTTTCCTTATTTGGAGACAAAAAATTGACCTTTTTGCCTCTTCCATCTAATTGTACCTACCTATACTTGGGCAGGTGATTAAAAAACTCCCACAAATCCTAGCATAGGACTTTTCATTTGCCCCTTGTTAGTTGTTAGCTTCTCTCTCCCTGTAACTCCCACCCATCGGTCCCACTTCTGCCCTGCGAGGCCAAATAGAACAAGTGAGAAGATACTGAATTGTCTAGAAAATAGGTCATTCTCTGCTCCAGTGTCCATCCCATCCCCCTCATTTATTTTTGGATTCTTTCATAGTATTTCCCAGCATGTGTTTCTTAAATGGTGCACATAGCCGCTGGCATCCCTGACCCTGCCTTCAAGGAGGGGACTCGAAACAATACCCAGATCCTCATCAGATGCTTCCTCTGGCTCCAAATAGCAGCCATATCCCTTTGTAGGCTGTACAAATCGCTGGAGGAAGCCGAGTCTTTTCATCCATGCTGTGGACAGCACCTAAACTTTCTCCTTTCCTTGTCGACATGCATCGGAGGAGGAAAAGAGCAGTCTTCATATGAAAGAACTTTAACTGCTCTCAGCTCGTATTCCACCTGGAACACTCATTCACCATCCATGTGATTTTGGGCAAAATCACTTAATCTCTTTGGGCCTCAGTTTTCCTGTCTGTGAAAGGAGGAGACTGGACTGGCTGGCCTCTGAGGTCCCTCAGAATGCATGTATGTGGGAGTGGGGATTGGGGGAGTAGTTGTTTATGTGCTCTTATAGTGCAATTGCCCTTTCTTGATGGCTATAGGGTGATTCATACTGCTTTTACATGATGCTCTTTGTGCTAAGGTTACTTTGAATTCCTGCTGAACTCTGACCCTGAGCCTTTTAGGACAATAGCCAGGTCCCCACTAGGGACATGAAGACGGCCATATTGAAGTCAGCCCAGCTCAGCACAATGATCTTTTTTTGTGTTTTTTCTTTTTATTAAAGCTTTTTATTTATAAAACGTACACATAGGTAATTTTTCAACAATTGACCCTTGCAAAATCTTGTGTTCCAAATCATCCCCTTTCCTGCTATCCTCTCCCCTAGAGAGGGACCTTTACCAAGATTTACCTGGACCTCTCCCTTAGATGGAAGATAATCTAATACATGTTAAATATATTAAAGTAGGGGCAGCAAGGTGGTGCAGTGGATAGAGCACCAGCCTTGAATTCAGGAGGACCTGAGTTCAAATCTGGTCTCAGACACTTAACACTTCCTAGCTGTGTGACCCTGGGCAAGTCACTTAACCCCAGCCTCAGGGAAAAAAAAATTAAAGTATATGTTAAATACTATATATATATATTATATTTAATAATAAAAAATATATATTTTATATGTATATATAAAATATATATTTATATGTATATATTATATAACATATATATTAGTTATCTTGCTACACAATTGGATCAAGAAGAGAAAAAACTGAGAAAAAAAACAAAATGCAAGCAAACATAAACAGAAAGAGTGAAAATGCTATGTAGTGTTCCACCCTCAGTTCCCATAATCCTCTCTGGGTGTAGATGGCTCTCTTCATCACAAGATCATTGGAACTGGTCTGAATCATTTCATTGTTGAAGAGCCATAGCTATCAGAATTGATCATTGTATAATCTTGTTGTTCTGTGTATAATGATCTCCCGGTCCTGCTCATTTCACTCAGCATCAGTTCATGTCAGTGTCTCCAGGCTTCTCCAAGTCTCTCATCTTGCTGCTCGTTTCTCATAGAGCAATAATAGTCCATACACCACACACCATCCCCCAACTGATGAGCACCCACTCAGTTTCCAGTTTCTTGCCATTACAAAAAAGGCTGTCACAAACATTTTCAGCATAATAATCAAATCAGTTTAATAACCATTTATTAAGTCCCTTCTATATGCCTAATTTCTGTTAGGGGCTAGAGATGAAAAGCAAAAAAAAAAAAAAAAAAAAGAAGGAAATAATTCCTGTCCCCATGAAGTTTACATTCTCTAAGGTGAAAACAATGTGGACATAGAAAAAAAAGTGTGGAATATGTACCATGTAAATACAAGATAATTAGGAGGTGATAGGGGAAGGCATTAATAACTGGAGATATGGAAGAGGTGGTGTTTGAGCCAGGCTTGGAAAGGAGATAGGACTTCCCAGAGGCAGAGGTGAGGAAAGAGTATTCTTAGCATGGGGGAGGCAAAAATACAAAGGTGGGAGATGGATGCAATAGATTTTAAAGCTAGAAGGGTTATCCAGGCCGGAATTAGGAAACTGAGGCATGGAAAGGTTGTGATTTACCCAACCTCATGTAGGAAATAAAGAGCAGAACCAAAATTCAAACTCAGTTCCTCTGGTCCCAAATTCATCATTCTTTCCACTTGCTCATTCTGCTTCAATCAGAGGAACAACATGGAGGCCAGCTGGGTTGAAAGGGATAAGAAGACCAAAAGGATGGTGGGAGGGGCCTAGAGGATGAAGTTCTTTGAATGTTAAACAGAGGACTTTTATATTTGATCCTGGAAGGGATAGAGAGCCTCTAATGCTTGGGAAGGAGGGAGCAGTGTGATCAGACCTGCTTAGGAAGATCAGTTTGAGAGATGAATTGAAAATGCACTGGAGGGAGGGGAGAGAGATCTGAGTCAGTGAGAAGACCAAAGAGCAGCTTATTGTGGTCGTCCAAGTGTGAGGTAGTGAGGGCCTGCATCTGGGGGGTGTCAGAGCAGAGAAAGGAGCGTATATAATGCCATGAAGGTATTCTGGAGCTCAGGCTGGTTATAGATTTAAACTTTGTATTATTGTACATGTTGTATCATATTTGTACAATATTGTATATTGTATATGGTATATTCATGTATATTTATTTGCTTATTGTCTTCCTCTGCTTGATTGTGAGCTCCTTGAGGACAGGAACTGTTTTTGACCCCTTTTTTAATCCCAGCACTCTTCATGAATGTTTATTGACTATATATTATACTTTAAATTCTTTAAAGGTGGAAACTATCCCCCATTTCTCTTCACATCTCCCCAATTCCTGCCCAGTGCATTTCTCACTACTGATCTTAAATGCCTGATGAAAAAAGGCAAGAATGAATGACACAATTTCCCAGTATTCCTTTCAGTGAAGCCTTCTTAGATCCTTCCTAGATGGTAACGATTTCTTCAAATTATTACTTCAAGTTACTTCTGTGCCTCAGTTTCCCCGTCTTTCTAAACTTCCATATTACTGATGAGGGTACCACCAATCCCCCTGGTTATTCTCTACTGTTAAATTCTATTGTTTCCTAATTTTTCTATTACTGGTAGACACTAAACCTGGGCCATCCTTGGCATTTTGCTTTAATCCCTGATGATCACTCATCAGGAAAGCACTGAGGATGACCCAAGTTTAGTGTCTACCAGAAATAGGAAAGTTAGGAAACCATAGAGTCACTGGCTTGGTCAACAAGTCACTATTCCGGGTGCTGTGGCTAGACAGACCGAGATGAAGCCATCCTTGTCCTCAAGGAGCCTCTATTGCACTGCGATGCTGTCCAAGATTATTCACTTTAGACAAACTACTGAGTTCATATCAATTCCATTTCTGAGTATAGTACAGACCAAAGGGAAGGAAAGGACCACTTGGGAAAACCAATTTGATCAATAAAGATAAAAGAAGGCTGCAGTTTGTATTTTCATTGCTTCAAGCCAACTTCAAAACTTCTTCCTGACTTGGAATTTCCCAGCCTTCTCCTATTCGCTCACTTTAACTGAAGCTGCTCTTTGACCTCAGTAAAATCCCAACTTCTGGAATTCATCTCCGCTCTCTGAGTCCTCCAATCCGCTCTGGCTTTGGTTCAGTTCAATAAACCTTTTATTAACTGTCTGTATGGACTAGTAGAGGCAGAATGGAAGCCAGAAGTCCGACCTATTACACATGCTGGCTTTGAGACTAACTCAAAAGCTGTTAACTCAGTGTTGTGGATAACTCTCTAAGGCATGGGTTTTAACTTGCACCCCCAGTTGTCTGCAGATAGATTCAAGGAGTCCATGATCTCAGATGAGCTGGAAAATTACATCTTTATGTAAATGGGGGTTAATGAATGCCCAGACTACCTATATACTTGGTATACACCCTTTATATAAAGGCCAGTTTAGTTTTAGACAGTGTTTTCCTGGTTCTGTTCACATCACTCAATATCAGTTCATGTAAATCTTTTCAGTCTTTTTTGAAATCTTTCTGTTTGTTTTTGCTTCACATTTGAAGAAAATATTCTTTTATGAAAGTGAATCTAGGGCAACTGAGTGGTGCAGTGGATAGAGCACCAGCTCTGAAATCAGGAGGACCTGAGTTCAAATATGATCTCAGAAACTTAACACATCCTGGCTGTGTTATCCTGGGTAAGTCACTTAACCTCAATTGCCTTGGAAGGAAGGAAGGAAAGAAAGAAAGAAAGAAAGAAAGAAGAAAGAAAGAAAGAAAGAAAGAAAGAAAGAAAGAAAGAAAGAAAGAAAGAAAGAAGAAAGAAAGAAAGAAAGAAAGAAAGAAAGAAAGAAAGAAAGAAAGAAAGAAAGAAAGAAAGAAAGAAAGAAAGAAAGAAGGAAAGAAAGAAAGAAGGAAAGAAAGAAAGAAAGAAAGAAGAAAGAAAGAAGAAGAAAGAAAGAAAGAAAGAAAGAAAGAAAGAAAGAAGAAAGAAAGAAAGAAAGAAAGAAAGGAGAGAGAAAGAGAGAGAGAGAAAGAAGAAAGAAAGAAAGAAAGGAAGGAAGAAGGAAGGAAGGAAGGAAGGAAGGAAGAAGAAGAAAGAAAGAAAGAAAGAAAGAAAGAAAGAAAGAAAGAAGAAAGAAAGAAAGAAAGAAAGAAAGAAAGAAAGAAGAAAAGAAAGAAAGAAAGAAGAAGAAAGAAAGAAAGAAGAAAGAAAGAAAGAAAGAAAGAAGGAAGGAAAGAAAGAAAGAAGGAAAGAAAGAAAGAAAGAAGAAAGAAAGAAAGAAAGAAAGAAAGAAAGAAAGAAAGAAAGAAAGAAAGAAAGAAAGAAAGAAAGAAAGAAAGGAGAGAGAAAGAGAGAGAGAGAGAAAGAAAGAAAGAAAGAAAGAAAGGAAGGAAGGAAGGAAGGAAGGAAGGAAGGAAGGAAGGAGGAAGAAGAAAGAAAGAAAGAAAGAAAGAAAGAAAGAAAGAAAGAAAGAAAGAAAGAAAGAAAGAAAGAAAGAAAGAAAGAGAATCTAACCTTTCAGTGGTTAAATGGAACTGGGGTACTTGGATCCCTAAATTTAGGGGAATATAAATACTAAGGGGTCTATGCAATAGCAGAATATAAATGCCCTTCCCCAAACTCTAATGATACTTGAGAACCATGGGATGAGAAATTAAATGTAACACACCTGGCTTTCAGGCAATGTTGTACAGAAAATCACTATTAAGTATATTTTCACTAAACTCTAGCTCCAGATGATGAAACCTTTTGTTTTGTCTCATGATCCACACTGGAGATCTAATGAAGGCCATAACCCCCTTCTCCAAATTAAATCAAATGCATAAAGTACATAAGGTTACAAAGGAAACCAGTCATATTGAAATATAGCTATCAATTTTTCTAGTATCTATCTTTAATTTTTTTTTACATTCACTTTGAACAATTTTGAGTTCTAATTCTCTTCTTACCCATTGAGAAAAAACAATATCTACTCACTGTATATATGAAGTCATGCAAAACGTATTTCCATAATAGCCATGCTGTTATCAATATTGAAAAATCAGCTTCAGAGAGTCCCTTCCCCTTCCTTGCCTCTCCCTTAAAAATCCCAGCTCTAACTGAAATTTGGTACTTCCTTCAATTGTGAATTGTTGTTTTTTTAATGATGCTGAGAAAAGGTCTATAAACTTCACCAGCTCATTCAAAGGGTACTTGACCCCCCCAAAGGTGAAGAACCCCCGATTTAAGACTGCAATCTATAATGCCAGTGAAGTCACATATCTAGTCCCCATATATATTTCTATACAGTGAGCTCAATACTTATTCTAGCATCTGATATGCTGAAAAAAACATGGAAAACAGTTCCTGTTCTCCAGGGGCTTACATTCTAGAGGTGGAACAAATAAATACACGATAATTTGAAGAAGAAATCACTACTGTCTAGGAAAGATCAGGAAAGGCTTCACTGAAAAGAAATGCTGGGAAATTGTCCTTGATTCTTGCCTTTTCTCATCAGGCAACCATTCAGCCAACATTTTAGGACCAGTGATAAAAATACTCTGGGCTAGGTATTGGGGAGAGATGAAGAACTTATAAGGGCAGCTAGGTGCGAGGTGGAGAGAACACCAGCCCTGAAGTTAGGAGGACTTGAGTTCAAATCGACCTCAAACACTAGCTGTGTGACCCTGGACAAGTCACTTAACTCCAATTGCCTTGCCCAAAAAAAAAAAAAAAAATTATAGTATAATCTCTAATCAATAATCAATAAAGATTCATGAAAACTACACTATGTCAAGTACTAGGGATTAAAAAACAACAACAACAACAGGTCAAAGACAGCACATGCCCTCAAAGAGCTTACCATCCAATGGGTGAGACGATAAGCATATTTTACAGATACAGTTTAAACCAATCCCCAGTCTTAGTTCCATAGTCATCCATTCCAATGATATTTGTAAATTACTTAGCACCATAGTAGTTTTTTAATAAAAGCATATTTCCTGGTTTTCTTCTCTCTCAAGTCCTTACTATCCAGAGAGATGCTGGTAAATATTTAACAATCAGCTCTCTGAAAATGCACAATTCACTTTTAAGTTAAATCCGTATCATTATCGTATCCTTCATCACTTTCTTAAGTATGGACAATCAACAAAACTATGGATCAAGCCCTGATTTGTATCCTTGTTGATTTCCAAGGTGCAAATTCCTGCAGGGAAAATTTCAATATGGGGACTGGAGCTGGCTCCAGAACTCTCCAGCTCCCAATACACAAAAAAGGACAGGGTTTTTATTGGTTTATTTGCTAATTTTTGCCTTTCTTTGTATCCCAAGCACTTAGCATAATGCCTGACACCTAGGAGGTAATTGCACGTTTATTGACTTGTTTCAGAACATTTTGGGAAATAGGAAGGGAGGGGGAAACTTGGCCACAGGTTAGATAGAGGTAGTGGGAGGGCAGAGTGGGGTGGAGTGCTGGAGATGGGAGGAGTAAACGATTCCAATGAATGATTCCAATTATGGGGAGGTTTTGTGCCCAGGGCACAGGGCTAATAGTGCTGCTGCTGACAAAAATGAAAACCTCAAGAAGGTGAACTACCCTGAGGCAAGAGTGGGTGGAGGATGGAAGTATAGATTAAGGTCCCAAGTAGCTATTAAGTTTATGCGTGCTACTTTGTTTCCTGAATCTCTTTGGTTCGATGTTTGAATCCAGCCAGATTCAAACAGATTAGTCTCTATGTATTAATTAGAACTCTCATTTCTCCAGCCTTTTCCCGCTTATGAAGCATTTTGTGTCCTCACAGAACCCTTGCATGGCTAGTCATACAAGTATGGTTTCTCCCCATTTTACAGATAAGGAAGATGAAATCCAGAGGGATTAAATAACTTGCCCATGGTCACACAGCTATTAAATGTCAAGAGCCCAAATGACTGGCCCTGCAGCACCCCAAGCTAAACAAATGTCAGCTGCTCTGCCAGGGACGATCCCGATGGGTTTTCCTCCACTGCTGTCACCTAACAAGACAACTTATCAATTTTGTTTTCTCCTCTTCATCGTATTTTCTTAAAAGTAGTTGAACTGGAAGTGTCAGTTATTACAACCCAATCCAGCAATGTTTGACAAGAAGAGAGAAAAGTACCAGCTTCCATTGAAACTGATGAGGAAGAGAGACTTTATTTTAAATGATCCTGAGCCTGGGGTAGGGACTGAGTAGATAATTTAGTTATTTTACCCAGAATCCTTGAGGCCGACTTTCTCTCTCAGGGTTGGGGGATCATTTTAAAAGTTCATTCATCCAATCAAGCAGCATTTTTTAAATAAATCAAATTGCCTTATAAAATCATAGATTGATTTTATTTTTCATTTCTTATTTTTTTAATTAAAGCTTTTTATTTACAAAATATCTGCATGGGTAATTTTTCATCATTGAGCTTTGCAAAACCTTGTGTTTCAGACTTTCTCCTCCTTCCCCCCATCCTCTTCCCTAGATGGCAAGTAGTCCAATACACGTTAAATATGTTAAAATATATGTTAAATCCAATATAGGTATATAAATATTTATACAGTTCTCTTGCTGCACAAGAAAAATCAGATCAAGAAGGGAAAATACTGAGAAAGAAAACAAAATGTGAGCGACAACAACAGAAAGAGTGAAAAAATGCTATGTTGTGGTCCACACTGAGTTCCCACAATCCTCTCTCTGGATATAGATGATTCTCTTCATCACAAGATTATAATCATAGATTTAAAGACTTTTAAATAGCATCAAGGTCAATTCTTCTTGTTATACCAACGAAGAAGGTCCAGAGGTAAAATAACTCGCCTAGCTTATACAGCTACGTTTCTTCTGTGGCATAATTTGAACTCCAAACCCTGGCCTCTATCCCCTATTCTACATACTACAAATGTTTCTGAATATACAGGAGATTTTGATATTTATAGAATAAAGGATTTTGGTGGAGTCAGAAATATTTGTATCTAAATCCTGCCTCGGATACTTATTAGCTTTATGATCATGGATAGATCACCTCACTTCATTGTGCCTCAGTTTCCTCATCTGTAAAATGAGGCTAATCACAGCACTTAGCTTAGAAGATTGTTTTGAGGATAAAATGAGATAATACATGTTAAAGTGCTTTTTAAAACCAAAAGTCCTACATCAGGGGTTATTATAACCTGGGGCTCTACGTGTAGATTTCAAGGGGTCCATAAAACTGGATAGAAGAAAAATTACGTTCATTTTCATCACCCCCTGAGTGAAATTTGGCATTTCCTCCATTATTTAAAAACATAATTCTGAGTAGGAGGTCCATAGGCTTCCCCTGATTAGCAGAGGGGTCTTAGCACAGTGCCTGGCACATAGTAAGCACTATATAAATGCTTATTCCCTTCCCTTGCCCATGACGCACATAAAATAGAGAACCCCTGACCTCTATAAATGTGTGCTCTGATTATTGCCAGGAGTGGGTCCTCTCAGCCTTGTCCAGACAGGCTCTGCTGCAGTAGGAAGCAGCCTGCTGCTGGATCCAATCAGCACTTCCCCTGCCTCCATCCTTGGTATTCTGCTGGCTAGCCAGCCTTTGCCAGAATCCAGCCTGGGAGCCCAGCAGGGCTTGCAGCCCAAAGTTCTATCAGCACCGGAAGCCAGGGAAAGAGGGTGGAAGGGATGGATATCCGGCTTTGGCCGATCACAGTGCTTGGACCAGGCTCCCCCTCCCCCTTCCTGCTATTTTCCAGGCTGCCTCTTTCCCTCTTCCCTTGGCACAGGCTCTAGCTTTCCTGTTTCCCTGCAAGGTGTACCAAGGGGACAATTATGATAGCAATTGCAGCTAACATTTCTCTAAAAGTGCCTTCTCTACATTATCTCATTTGGGCCTTACAAAAACCAGGGAGACATCAATATACCTTTCCAGGTTATAACAACAATAACAAATAACAAATAATTTATAGCACTTGAAGGTTTGCAAAGTGTTTTTAAAATATTATTTCATTCGATCCTTCCCCAAATCCTAGAAGGTAAATGTTATTATTATCCCTATTTTACAGAAAGGAAACTGAGGCAGACAAATTGGCTAGGATCATAGCTCGTGAACATCTGAGGCTGGATTTGAACTCAGGACCTCCTGACTCTGGACCTACTGCTTTATCCATTGAGTCATCTAGGTACATCAACAAATATTAATTGAATCAAAACTCAAAAGCCATTCATGGACAGTTGCCTCTGTCCTGGACATGGGCCATGCTCCCTGCTTTCTGTTTAAAACCCCAGCTTCCTGTCATTTTAGAATCGTTTAGCTGTCCAGACTCATACAACTGATTGGATTTTCTCAGACCTTTCACATTAGCTTATGATATCAGAAAAAAGAAATCAATCAGATTTGCTTGAGTAATATCTCCCTCTCTTCCTATAACCCCTCCAAAAATGGGCTAGATCCTACTCCTATCAGTTGACAAGAGCTGATTGGTAAATATTCAGTGTGATGATTTACACAGAAAAAATAATAAATGTCACAAATCAGGGCTTGATTTATTATTTTGTTGATTGTCGAAACTTAAGGAAATGATGGAGAAAATGTTAATAACACAAATTAAATTTTAATGTGGGTCCTGAAGACAGAATATTTTTTTAATTTTTTAACTTTTAGTTTTTTTTAGATTTTTACTTTCAAAATATATGCAAAGATAATTTTTGACATTCACCCTTGCAAAATCTTGTGTTGCAATTTTTTTCTCCCTCCCTTCTCCCCACCCCTCTGTTAGACAGCAAGTAATACAATATAGGTTATGTGCAAGTCTTCTATACAGGTTTCCAAAATTATCAAGCTGCACAAGAAAAATCAGATCAAAAAGGGAAAAATGAGAAAGAAAACAAAAAGTAAGCAAACAACAAAAAAAGTAAAAATACTATGTTGTGATCCACATTGTTTCTCTCTTTCTAGATACAGATGGCTCTCTCCATCACAAGTCTGTTGGGAAAAAAAAAAAAAAAAAAACCAAAAGCAAAACACCACCAGTCTATTGGAATTGGCTTGAATCATCTCATTGTTGAAAAGAGCCACATCCATCAGAATTGACCGTTATATAATATTGATGTTGCCATGTACAATGATGATCTGGTCCTGCTCATATCACTCAGCATCAGTTCCTGTAAGTCTCTCCAGGCCTCTCTGAAATCATCCTGCTGGTTGTTTCTTACAGAACAATAATATTCCATAACATTCATATACCACAATTTATCCAGCCATTCTCCAATTGATGGGCATTCACTCAGTTTCCAGTTTCTAGACACTACAAAAAGGGCTGCCACAAATATTTTTGCACATATGGGTCCTTTTTCCTCTGTTAAGATCTCTTTGGGATATAAGCCCAGTAAAAACACTGCTGGATCAAAGGGTATGCAGTTTGATAGCCCTTTGGTCATAGTTCCAAATGACTCTCCAGAATGGATCAATTCACAACTCCACCAACAATGTATCAGTGTCCCAGTTTTCCCAATCCCCTCCAACAGTTGTCATTATCTTTTCCTGCCATCTTAACCAATCTTAGGGGTGTGTAGTGGTATTTCTCTGATCAATAGGGATTTAGAGCAGCTTTTCATATGACTAGAAATAATTTCAATTTCTTCATCTGAAAATTGTCTGTTCATATCCTTTGACCATTTATCAACTGGAGAATGGCTTGAATGCTTATAAATTTGTGTCAATTCTCTCCTATTTTAGAAATGAGGCCTTTATCATATCCTTTGGATGAAAATTCCCCTACCTGCACCCCCAGTTTTCTGCTTTCCTTCTAATCTTGTCTGCTTTGGTTTTATTTCTGCAAACCCTTTTTAATTTAGTGAAATCAAAATTGTCCATTTTGCATTTCATAATTTTCTTTCGTTCTTCTTTGGTCACAAATTCTTTTCTTCTCCACAGAATCTGAGAGATGAACTCTCGTTTGTTCTAATTTGCTATTAATATCACTATGTCTTAATCATGAATCCATTTCAATCTTATCTTGGTATACAGTGTTATGTGTGGGTCAATGCTTCATTTCTGTCATACTAATTTCCAAATTTCCCAACAATTTTTGTCAAACAGTGAATTCTTATCCCCAAATCTGGGACCTTTGGGTTTGTCAAACACTAGATTATTAAAGTTATTGACTACTTTGCCCTTTGGATCTAACCTGATCGCTGATCAAACTACTCTATTTCTTAGCCAATACCAAATGGTTTTGATGACCTCTGTTTTACAATATAGTTTTAGATCTGGCACAGCTAGGCCGCCTTCATTTGTTTTTTTTCCCATTAATTCCCTTGAAATTCTTGACCTTTTGTTCTTCCAGTTGAACTTTGTTATTATTTTTTCTAGCTCTACAGGGTATTTTTTAGAGCCATTTGCTAAACATTACCTGGCATTATTCTGCCCCTTGCCCCACTCTAGTGTCTTAGAAGCTGCCCTGGCACAAAGGGGATTTGGCCACAGGCATCCTGCTTGCTGACTAGACAAAGACCTTGACAGAGCTGAGTGTGCTGGAGTTCAAGGTGGGCGTCTCTGAAGGAGACCTGGGGAGGCAGCCAGACACAAGGGAAGATGGTGGATTTGATGTCCAAAGACCCAGATTTGAATCCTTCTTCTGCCACTTATATCTTGTGTTACAGTGGGCAAAACAGTTCATCTCTGTAGGCCTCTGCCTCCATAACCTAAAAAGAGGGAGGAAAAAAAATACAAAACACTAGAGGCTGATGAACATAATTAGAAAGGGGAGAAAATGAGATGAGGAAGAGTGTGTTAATCTCTTTGCCCACACACTAATACTTTGTTGGTGGAGTTGTGAACCGATCCACCCATTCTGGAGAGCAATCTGGAACTAAGTTCAAAAAGTTATCAAACTGTGCATACCCTGTGACCCAGCAGTATTTCTACTGGACTTATATCCCAAAGAGAAACTAAAGAGGGAAAGGGACCCACAGATGTAAAACTGTTTGTAGCCCTTTTTTGTAGTGGCCAGAAACCTGAAGAAACTCCCATCAATTGGAGAATGGCTGAATAAGTTATGGTATATGAATGTTATGAAATATTATTGTTCTGTAAGAAATGATCCTGAGGATTTCAGAGAGGCCTGGAGAGACACGAACTGATGCTGAGTGAAGTGAGCAAAATCAGGAGATCCTTGTACATGGCAACAAGAAGATTATACAACAATCAATTGTGATGGGCGTGACTCCTTCCAACACTGAGGTGATTCAGATGATCTTGTGATGGAGAGAACCATCTACATCCAGAGAGAGGACAGTGGGAACTGAGTGTGGATCATATTACAGCATTTTCACTCTCTCTGTTGTTGTTTGCTTGCATTTTGTTTTCTTACTCATTTACTTTCTTTTTTTGTTCTGATTTCTTTTGTGCAGAAAGAGAATTGTATAAATATGTGTACACATATTGGACTTAACATGTATTTTAACATGTATAACAGATATTGGATTGCCTGCCATCTAGGGAAAGAGGTGGGGAGAAGGAGAAATCTGAAACACAAAGCTAGGCAAGGGGCAATGATGAAAAATTATTCCTGCACATATTTTGAAAATGAAAAAGCTTTATTAAAAAAGTCTCTATGCCCACTTTATATCTCCCCCAGCAAAATATAAGTTTCTCAAGGACAGGATTCTTTCTCTGTCTATGTATATTTCTGGGTCTCTGTTTCTGTCTGTTTCCTTCTTTCAACCTCTTTGTCTCTGTCTCTTTCTGTCTTTGTCTCCTTTCTCTCAATCTCACTGCATGTCTATTTCTGTATTTGTTCTCTGCCTCTGTGGGTGCTGTCTCTGTTTCTGTCTCCCTTCTCTTAATTTCTGTCTCTATGTTTGTTTCTGTGTTTCTGCTGTGTGTCTCTGTGTATATCTCTTTTCCCCTCCCTCCTTTCTCTCTTTTGGATTGTCTTAGCTGTGTCCTTCTGTGTGTGTGTGTTTCTCTGTCTCTGTCTCTCTGTCTCTGTCTCTGTCTTTCTCCATTTCTCTCTCTCTCTCTCTATCTCCCTCTGTCTCTCTCTTTTTTCTCTTTTTGTTTCTCTCTTTCTCTCTCTGTCTCTCTCTGTCTCTGTCTTTCTCCATTTCTCTCTCTGTCTCTGTCTCTGTCTTTCTCCATTTCTCTCTCTGTCTCTGTCTCTGTCTTTCTCCATTTCTCTCTCTCTCTGTCTCTGTCTTTCTCCATTTCTCTCTCTCTCTCATCTCTCTGTCTCTCTGTCTCTGTCTCTCTCCATTTCTCTATCTGTCTCTGTCTTTCTCCATTTCTCTCTCTGTCTCTGTCTTTCTCCATTTCTCTCTCTCTCTGTCTCTGTCTTTCTCCATTTCTCTCTCTCTGTCTCTATCTCCCTCTCTGTCTCTTTTTTCTCTTTTTGTTTCTGTCTCTCTCTCTGCCTCTCTCTCTCTCTCTGTCTCTCTCTGTCTCTCTCTCTCTCTCTCTCTCTCTCTCTCTCTCTCTCTCTCTCTCTCTCTGTCTTTCTCCATTTCTCTCTGTCTCTCTCTGTCTCTGTCTTTCTCCATTTCTCTCTCTGTCTCTGTCTTTCTCCATTTCTCTCTCTCTGTCTCTATCTCCCTCTCTGTCTCTTTTTTCTCTTTTTGTTTCTGTCTCTCTGCCTCTCTCTCTCTCTCTCTCTCTCTCTCTCTCTCTCTCTCTCTCTCTCTCTGTCTCTGTCTTTCTCCATTTCTCTCTCTGTCTCTCTCTGTCTCTGTCTTTCTCCATTTCTCTCTCTCTGTCTCTATCTCCCTCTCTGTCTCTCTCTTTTTTCTCTTTTTGTTTCTGTCTCTCTCTCTGCCTCTCTCTCTCTCTCTCTCTCTCTCTCTCTCTCTCTCTCTCTCTCTCTCTCTCTCTGTCTCTCTGTCTCTATCTTTCTCCATTTCTCTCTCTCTCTGTCTCTCTGTCTCTATCTCCCTCTCTGTCTCTCTTTTTTCTCTTTTTGTCTCTGTCTCTGTCTCTGCCTCTCTCTCTATCTCTGTCTCTCTCTTCCACCCCTGCCCCACCCCCATGTCACATACGTTCCCAGCACCTGGGAACCAGCAGCAGCTGTCCATGGAGAACTGGAGCTGCGGTGCTATGTGGGCTGACGCAGGTTTCACGGCCTCTCAGGAAACTCTGTAAGAGGCCTACAAACCACAGATTAGAAAGCAGATGGTGATTTCCACTGGCAGAGGTGGGGTTTCCTCACTGGAAGTTCCCCATGACAGTGAAATGATGGGTCCATTCCCAACCAGGACCTGGCACAGAGTAGGTATCCAAATACTCTGACCGCACGAGGAGAAGATGGGGCTCATTGGAAGTGATTCTGATTCTGGGAAAGACTGAAGGCAAAAGGAAAAGAGAATGTCAGAGGACGCGATGGACAGATAGTGTCATGGAAACCCCAGCTGTGAGCTCGGGTGGACTGTGGGAGACGCCATAGGGTAGAAGGGCCCGGCTGCTTTGTCCGTGATGTCACAGAGCTGGACACAATTGGACAATAACAATGAGATGCTCACTGAAAGAGCGCTCTCCCAGGGGAGACGACGGGGTCTTTTCTGCACTGAAGTCTTCCTCAGGAGGACAGTTTAACAACTTAGTCTGCTGCTCTTGGCCAGGACATCCACAAGCCCCAGTGAGTGACCTCCATCCATTAAGGAGCGCTAGCTCCTGGAAGAAATGAGTCAGAGACAAGAAAACCCCTGAGATAATCTCCCACCAGCCTCCTTGCCCAGAGCCATCCTGGGGACCTTAACGATGGTGGGGCCCTCCCTTCCCCTTTAAGAGATAAAGAGCTCCCAAGGCTCCTTTGGAGAAACCCCAAAGCTTCCAGACACACCTTTCTGGTTTCATAACCCCAGGGGTCAGCCTGGCTTCTCCTCCTCCGGACCCAGGACTGCGCTGGATTCTGGCCAGCTCTTCATCTTCTCAGGTTAGAGAAGGAGAGAGAGTGAGCAGAGATGGTCACTGGCTGGGTTCCCTCTTCCCACACATCCACCCCATTATCTTCTCTGCTAATAAAGCCAGGGCTTTCCAGAGAGCTCTAAGGGGCCTGGGGAAGGGCCCAGGACCTTTCACTTACCTCAGGAACCACTCACAGTATTATAGTTTTCCAGAGGGGGAGGGAACCAGCTGGGAAGCCTGGTGATCTGGCCTCCTGAGGATGGTGCTCTATAGTACAGCCTGTAATAGAAGTACATGTAGAATTGTTTCTCTCTTTCTCTCTCTCTCTCTCTCTCTCTCTCTCTCTCTCTCTCTCTCTCTCTCTCTCTCTCTCTCTCTGTCTCTCTCTCTCTATCTCTTTCTCTCTGTCTCTCTCTCTCTCTCTGTCTCTCTCTGTCTCTCTCTCTCTGTCTCTCTCTCTCTCTGTCTCTCTCTCTGTCTCCCTGTCTCTCTCTCTGTCTGTCTCTCCCTGTCTCTCTCTCTGTCTGTCTCTGTCTGTCTCTGTCTCTGTCTCTGTCTCTCTCTCTCTCTCTCTCTCTCTCTCTCTCTCTCTCTCTCTCTCTCTCTGTCTCCCTGTCTCTCTCTCTGTCTCTGTCTCTCTCTCTGTCTCTCTGTCTCTCTCTGTCTCTCTCTGTCTCTCTCTGTCTCTGTCTCTCTCTGTCTCTCTCTGTCTCTCTCTCTCTCTCTCTCTCTCTCTCTCTCTCTCTCTCTCTCTGTCTCTCTGTCTCTCTGTCTCTCTGTCTCTCTCTCTCTCTCTCTCACACACACACACACACACACACACACACCTATTTGTGTCTGATGGTAGCCTTCTCTAGGGTGGGGAGAAGGAAAGAAAAAAAAAGAAATGTACAGGATAACTTTGTTGTATATTAGCAAGTTGTACATGGCAAATTTGCAGTTTCATGTGCAATCATCTGAATTGAAAATAAAATAATTTTTTAAAAAGTGAAAAAGAAAAAACAAACAAAAAGTAGCCAAATAGTGTGATAGAATGAGCGTTGAACTTAGAGTCAGAGGGTGCAAGGGTCCTCATCCCCTTTTCATGCTGTTGGCCAATAGCTCCCCTCTCTGGGCCTGGCTGACTTCTAAGACCTGCACCAGCCCTAGATCTGGGGTCCCTCCTCTGCCCGTTCTCCCACACTGTCAATGTGTCTGGCTGTCCCAAGGCCTAAGGGAGCTCCCAGCAATCACAGCTGTAGACTGGAAGGGGCCTGGGAGGTCTTATGGTCCAAGCCCTGGATCAGACAAACAACCAGCGGGCTCAATCCACGACCCTTCTTCTGGTCCCTGCCTGGTGTCTCCTGGAAAACATGAGCCCCCCCGGGACACGGGGGCCCAGGAGGATCCAAGCAGAGAGGTAATAGAATGGAAGCCTGGGACTCCTTGGGCCCGCTGCCCAATTTCCTTTAGGCCTGCTGCCTGATTTTCCCCAGGCCCCGAATGCTCTGGGGCCCGCCGTTGAGCAATGTGCTGGTTCTCTCAGCCCTTGCCAGGGCATAGTTCGATAGTGTCTGTCTTTGGCATGGAGTCCACAGGCCCTGGCAGGCTTTGAATGGAATTGTACAAAAAAGACTGCCATTGGATTTTGGAGGCCTCCTTTGAGGAATCCGTCCCCTGCTGGGACTTGCCCCGGGGACTGTCAGTTCCCCCAAATAGCAGCTCCTCCACTCCAGATAAAGAGAGAGCGCGCTGGCTGTCAGGAGTGGGAGGGAGACCCAAAAAAAGACTCCAGGGAAATTGGCAAGGGCTGAGGAGGATGCGGCCGAGAATGCAAGGCAGCTTACGGCTGAGCTGCAGAATGGCTTCCATGAGCCTCCCGGGGGCTGGAGCAAACACCACGTGAGCGTGGCCCCAAGATGGAAGGGATGGTGGGCAGAGGGAACAGGGAGGGCCTTGTCCCTGGGAAGAGGGAGAGTGGGGAGGAGGGAGGGGTTGGGGTCCAGTTCTAGGCAATGAAGCTTTCCTGAGGGGCCTTCCACAGGCTGGACTTTCCGGAGTCCCACAAGGAATTAACATTCATTGCTGAGTGAGCTGGCTACATGCAATCCACCAACAATCATTTATTATTTATCATTTACTCTTGCCTACTACATGTATGGGTAATAGGTATACAAAAAGGGACAAAGGGGCAGTTAGGCGGTGTAATAGAGTAGCAGCCTATCAGGAGGACCCGAGTTCAAATCTGGTCTCAGACACTTAACACTTCCTAGCTGTGTGACCCTGGGCAAGTCACTTAACCCCAGTGGGGGGGGGGGGGAAGGGAAGCCATAACCCTTGCTTTTAAGAAGCTTATATTCTCCTGAAGGGAAATGACATATACAGAGACAATTCAGCATAAAACACAGGAACCAGATTGCATCTGAGGTGTCATTTACTTCCATAGGACCAACTTTCTATGCTAATATATATATATATATATATGTATGTATGTATGTATGTATGTATTTATTTATTTTTTGATGAGGCAATTGGGATTAAATTTCTTGCCCAGAGTCACACAGCTAGGAAGCTGAGAACAGATTTAAACTCAGGTCCTCCTGACTTTAGAGCTGGTGCTCCATCTACTGCGCCACCAATGCTTATAGTCTTAAAGAATTGTCTAGTCAACTCTTTTCACTTTCTTGATTTTTCTTTTTTTGTTTTTTGTTTGTTTGTTTGTTTTTGGTCTGTTTTTTTTTGTTTGTTTTTTGCAACATGGCTAACATGGAGGTATTGTGTGTGATTTCATATGTATAATTAATATCAAAATATTTTCCTTCTCAAGGATGGGAGAGAGAATTTGGAGCTCAAAATTAAAAAAAAAGTTTGAAAAAATTTCATATGTAATTGAGAAAAATCAAATAAAATAAGAAGGAAAAATATGGAGTTGTTAAAATCACTAAAGGGAAAAAAAAAGCTTTTTTTTCCAACACATGTAGTGTAGTAGAAAGAGACTGAAACGTAAAATAAAGGGAAAAGCTGCCCAGGGTCATGATTTGAGTTAATCAGTGGAAAAATCAAAAACAATCTCCGAGATGAAACCTGAACCGAGGCTTGTGGGACTTCTCAAGGGTGGAGGTGAGGAGAGAGGACTTGGGGACAGACTGTGCTAACAAAGCAGGTGGGAAATGGAATGTTGACACACGCCGTGGCAGAGTGTGTGAGTATGAGGGAATGTGTCAAATCGACTAAGAAACAGTCCTGACAGACTCAATGCACTGTCTCTGAAGCCAGAATCCGGTCCACAAAGAAACAACAATAACAAGGCTTCAGGTGGTATAGGGCATCAAGCTCCCAGGTGTGAAGTCAGGAAGTTCTAATCCAGCCTCAGATACTTACTAGCTATGTGATCCTGAGCAAGTCAATTCATTTCTGTCTGCCTCAGTTTCCTCATCTGTAAAAATGAGGGTCAAACGAGACAATAATTGTAAAAAGCACTCAGCCCAGAGCTTGGCACATTTGTTGGTCAGCCATTTTCAATCATTTCCTATTTCTCAAGACCCTATTTGGAGTTTTCTTGGCAGAGATATTGGAGTGGTTTGCCATTTTTCTCTTCAACTCATTTTTACAGATGAGGAAACTGAGGCAAATGGGGTTATGACTTGTCCAAGGCCATACAGTGTGTTAGTGTCGAAGGCCAGTTTTGAACTGAAGAAGGTGAGCCTGGGGCCTGAGGCTCTAGCTGCTGTACTCTCTAGCTATGCACATTTGGCATACAATAGGTATATAATAAATGTTATTTGAATCTTAGAACAACTCTGGGAGGCAAAACAAACAAACAAACAAACAAAAAAACACCATGCTGCCTCTGGTGCAAAAGGCACTCCCAAATAGGTAATGAAAGGAAGTGATTTCTCCAGAGTCATGAAGGTATTTGAATCCATGTCTGACATAGCATATTCTCTCTGAAGTAGGAGAGAGTGAAATTTAATAATAACAACAACAACAGATAAGACAGCTAGCATTTATATAAAGCTTTAAAGATGGCAAGGTTCTTTACAATTATAATGTCATTTGATCTCCATAATTGCAATGGGAGATGAGTGTTGGTATTCTCCCATTTTTAGTTGAGAAAACTGAGGCAGACAGATTTTAGCGACTTATCTGGAATCACAGAACTCATCAATATCTGAGGTAGGCTTTGAATTCGGGTCTTCCTGACCCTAGGTCCATTGCTTTCTTCACTGAGACTCCCAGCTGCTTCAAAACCCAGATTAATACTTTTCCAGATAGGATGGGCACAGAAGAGCTATCAAATATCAGATTGATTGTGGTACAATAGAATGAGCCTTGGCTTTGGATTTAGTGGGCCTGATTGCAAATCTTGACTCTGATACTTAAAACTTGGGTTCATGTGGACAAATCATTCTTCTTTCCCAACTCTCAGTTTCCTCATCTATGTAACAGGGATTTGATAAAATGAGATCTATGTTTCCTATGTTAAGTCAATAAAAGCTAAGAAATGCTCTAAGAGATAGGTGAGGATTTATGTTTAACAAATATGATAGGATATATATTAGATATAAGTTCTGACTATGTCACTCTCAGCTCAAGAAATTTCAATGGCTCTTTATTGCCACTTCTATTTGGTACTGAAAACCCAGCACAATCTGGCTCATCCTTACTTTTCCTGACCCATTACTCCTTCTCACATACTTTGCGTTTCACCCAAACTTGCGTACTTACTGTTCCCCATAAATGACATTTCATCTCCAGCCTCTGTGCTTTTGCATAGGCTGTCCTTGAGGCCTGGATTACTGTCTCATCACTACTTCAGCCCTTTTTCGATTCCACTCTCTCCCCCACCCCCAAGTTATTTCATTTCTAGCCCATGAAATTGCTTTGTATTAACAGTGATTTCTATTAACTTAGGATCGTTGCTAGGACTGCAAGAGACCTTAGAAGTCATCTAATCTAACAATTTCATTTTCCAAGGGAGGATACTGAAGGCCAGAAGTGACTTGGCCAAAGTCACAAATAGTTAAGTATCAAAGGGAGAAGTTGAACCCAGCTCTTCTTACTTCAGGACCATAGTTCTTTCCTCTATCCTAATAAGCTAAGTGTTGTTTTGTTAGGATGTAAGCTCCTAGAGGGCAGGAACAGTTTTGTCTTTGTAATTCCAATGCCCAATGGAGTGCCTGGTATACAGTAGGCAATTAATAAATGATAGGAGTGAATTTCCTGCCCTGGGGATTTTAGGTAAGCTAGGGGGAATGTTTGATATAGGTTGCCTTTACCCCAGTCAGCAAAATGATAAATCTAAAAGATTTATCTAAAAGAGAGAAGCCACACAGGCTCATGAGTATTCTGTGAGCAGTTTTGAACTCAAAGTTGGGAAGAAATCTAGGCAAGTCTTTTAAGCTCTGTCTGCCTCCCCTGGGACAAGGAGGCAGATGAGAAATAATTTTCTTCAAAGTGGAAAACAAAGGGTTTGGTTGCACATTGATCCAAAAGCAGCCAGGAAACTCATCACTTAATCATTTGTACCAAAGTGCCCAGGAGCACGCTAGGCAAAAAGACCACCATAAAGACTGTAGATCTAGAGCTGGACATATATATATACATATATATATATATGCATATATATATATATATATGTATACATATATATGTATGTATATATATACACATAGATAGATTGATAGATAGCTATAGATATGTAGATGTGTGTGTGTAATTACACACACACACATATAGTGCTTATTATATGCTAGGCATTAAGCTAAGTATTTTTAACAAATATTATCCCATTTGATCCTCACAATAACCCTGTGATCAATCAATCAACATTTATCAAACACCTACTGTATGCCAGACTCTGAACTAAGTGCTGGGAATACAAAAAGAGGAAAAATGATAATTCCTGCTCTCAAGGAGCTAGCTTACAATCCATTGAGGGAACCAACATCCAAACAATTATATACAAAGCAAGGATAAATAAGGAATAACAGAAGGAAAGTGATCAGGGATTGGGGAAGGTCTCTCGCTTAAGGTGACATTTTAGGTAGGTGTTATTCTTATTCTCATTTTATAGTCAAGAAAAATGAAGCAGACAGAGCTTAAATGACTTGCCTAGGATGATACACTTGCTAGATCTGAATTCAGTTCTTTCTGACTCCAGATCCAGAACTCTGTCCACTGCACCACCAGCTTCCTCTGAAGAAGGAAACTTGGAATTATCAAGTGGATTCCCTTCATTTTATAGGTGAGGAAACTGTGGCACAGAAATATGAAATGCCTTACTCAGGGTCATACAATTAATAAGAGTCTGAGATAGGATTTGAATTCCGGCCTTCCTAAATCCAAACCCAGCATCCTATTCACTACATTTTATAGCCTCTTATAATTACAGCTTAATTAGTAACACCTGCCTCATAAGAGGAAGAGGAGATAAATTCTTGGAAGAACTTGGCAAGATCCAGAGAGAGGACTATGGGGACTGAATGTGGAACACAACATAGTATTTTCTTCCTTTTTGTTGTTGTTTGATTGCTTTTTTCTTTCTCATTTTTTTTCTTTTTGATCTGATTTTTCTTATGCAGCATGATAAATGTTGAAATATGTTTAGAAAAATTACACATTTAACCTATATTGGATTACTTGCTATCTAAGAGGGGACAGAAGGAGAGAAAGGGAGAAAAATATGGAACAAAAATTTCGCAATTTTGTACATATTTTTGAAAATAAAAAGCTATTATTTAAAAAAAAAAAGAACGTGGCAAGACTCTCCAAATTTAATCAACATGTCCTTTAAAACTCAATGACTTTGATTCAAAGGTAAAGCATAAATGAGAATATCGAAAAACATGCTGGAAAGCAGGCAGGCAGGTGGCAGCCCTGAAATCAGGAGGACCTGAGTTCAAATCTGATTTCAGACTCTTAATACTTCTTAGCTGTGTGACCGTAGGCAAGTCACTTAACCCTAATTGCTTCAGAAAAAAAGAAAAATATGCTGGAAAATACATCTCATGACCAATAAATAATAGAGGTCAGTAAGCATTTATTAAACTTGCACTAAAACTTCATACCTATGTGTCATGAATACTATTTTCAAGATGACAATTGGAAAGCACTGAGAGTGACAAATATTTAATTCCATTACGAAGAAATAAATTGACTACATCTTAACAGACAGGAAATGAGTGGTTATTGATGTGAGAGTCATTTCTGAATCTATTGTCTGTGTACAGTCAGACCTCCAACTTGTCAGAGCAAAGAAAGTATGGCATGCAATTAAATCAGCTCCAGCCTAACCTGTTCAAACAAATTATTGCTGGGGGAAAAACAGATAAAGGAAGAGATAGCAACATAGATTGTTGCCATTTCCTGTGGATTTTTTTTTTTTGTTTTGGACTCTACCTATGATTTCACTGGCGTTGGGGACTCCCAGTAAGGAAACTCCCTCTACCAAGGCAGACTGGCAAGTGTTCTTGGATTACAGCCTTTGAGAACTGTCTAGGACACTGAGATATTAAATGATTCACTCAGGGTCACTCAACCCAGAGGCAGTACTTAAACTCAAGTTTCTAAGTTGGAGGCTTTGTTTTCCATTTGTTATATCATACTACTTATAGAAATTTAATCCATGGGAATAAATGGCCATAATAAGAAATCCTGAAGAGGCTAGAAAGTACCTCAGCCAGCAAACCCTCCATCTTCTTGCCAAATAGAGAGATATAGTAGCCAAAACCAGCATTGGTTTAGAATAAAAACTCCCTTGCAAAATCTCATTTCCAGGCAGATGGCTGAAGATTATGAGCATTAAAATAAGGTGAGGAGGTAAAGGGGGAAATGCAAATTTGTAGAAAGTTTAGAGTGAGATCTAATAAAAAGAGATTATCTAGAGAACATTATAACTCACACAATTGATCTCTTCGTTAAGGCTAACTTAGGTTCATGGTATTCTCTGGGTCCACGTCTACTAAAAACCAGAGCTCACGAGCCCCCCCTAATATATTTACTTCACTAATCAGCCAGAGAACACAATAATGAAGGCAAATAATTGAAATATCATAGTAAGAAAAGTAAGAGGACAACAAATATAAAAAATATGGGGAAAATCTGTCAAGATTTCTATAAAAATAATTTTTTCATCAATATCAATGGAATCTCCATATTTGGATTCTAATGTCACAGTACCAGAAAAATTGCATGATGAAGTAGAAATGGCACTTAATTTAAAAAAAAACAAACAAAAAAAAACAAGATACCAAGGACAGCTGGGATCTAATTAAATGTCTATAGAGGAGGTCTGTGCTAAAGGTGACATAATTCTCAAAACAGTTGAAAAAGGGGAAGTAGCAGTAGGGTGGGGATAGGGAACTTTTGTATATTATTATTACTACAAAAAATTGTTCAAGAAGATAATATCAACGCTTATGACCTAGATACCTACTTTTATCTTCGTGAGATAATTTAAACTCATAATGGGGAAATGCTTGATGAAAATATGATTGTGGAACAGAGAGATTTTAATAAACAATAGGCTAGAGCCTGTCACGTCTTTACAACCCAGTCTTGAAAGGTTCACAGGACATAAGATAACACTGTGTTTATTTTTTGCTAACTATAAAAAAGCATTTGATTCAGCATAAATTCTAATTTATACAATGGCTTCCTCAGATAAGCTTAATCCAGGTTCAAAATACTATCTGAGTCCATATCTACTCAAAACAAGCTCATGAGCCCCCACCAATGTGTTTACTTTCCTAAGTCAGCCAGAGGCCACCATTAGTTCAAAACAGATATTTGATGAAATAATACGGGAAGAAAAGCAGTCATAAAACATGTCCTCCATAAATCTGGGATTATACTCTCCCATAAACACACACATTCTATAGGGGAAAGTGTACAGACAAAAGGCTTATGTATGGAAAAGCAGACATACATAGAACACGTGTGGGCAAAGGAATTCCCTTCCAATGCTTCAGGCCTGCCAATATCTTCTTGTCATTGTGCTGATTTCGTTGGCCCTGCTCCCTGGTAATCTTGTGTGGCATTCACACTCTGCCAGGAGTTTAGCCTCTGCTTGGCAGGTGGGCATCGATTCTTGCTTATCTTTTATGAGTGTTTTTTCCCCTTTATTTGTGAAAGCCCTGTGGTCACTGCTGGTTGCTTCCATTTACACTTGACTTGAAGCTATATAGGTGCTCTTTGCTCTAAGCTTCTGGCTTTAACTGAAGTTTTCAGTTGAGAGGCTTCCTTCCTTATAGGAGAAAGAGAAGACTCTTGCCATTGCTCTTTTAGCTAAAAAGCACAGAGATTTCTCTTCCATTGCTCTTTTAGAAAGGAGAAATCTCTAGTCATCAGACTAGGGGGAAAACACTTAAGTGGCTGTTCCTCTCATAAGAGAATCTCTCTCTGTTTTCCTGTGTCTTAGATAAAATAAGCATTTTCTCTCCAGAAGGAGATTTTTCATTCCACGCAAATTCTTTGAAATACAGAGCCCGAGCTGCTCCAGCCAACTGGTACCTTTTGACTTAATTCTATTTTTTGAATTGGATTTCTTGGTCACCAAAGATAGGGTCTCATTCAGAGACTTCTATCTGACTTAGGGTAAGAAAATTGTGGCTCTCCAGTGCCTAATGGGTAAACACCACCTGGCCAGCACCCATTCTATAAGCTGCCTCCCCCTCCATCCTTAGGGCTTCTTAGGGTTTGAATCCCTCCACATCCCCATTCCAAATATCTCAACTCTGAAAACCCTTCTGTTAGCCCATGAAAACGAGTGGGAGAGGAAAAATACACAGAAACAAAACAAAAACAAAAGCCCAAGGGCCAAGGTCTTTGTTTTACTCATGTTTTGGCTTTTTGTGTGTCTGTGTGGCCAGCAAATCTTCCAAGCTTGGATGTCTTAAAGGTTTATGTCTTAAAGGTCCCCACTGGAATAAAAATATTCCATGGATTTATCAAAGTAGAGTAACAAACAATGGATTTAATGAAGTGATTAATAAACATCTGTCATCTGTTCTGAGAACTTAGTTTAAAAAAACAACAACAACCTCAAAGCCATGAACTAAGGCTATGCAGGGTAAATAAATGTTTGTTGACTGATTGAGGGACTCTTTCTCAATTGGAATCAGCAAGAGTCATGCTCATCCAACAAAAGTGGTGGGACAGTAGGAGAGATAGCCATCTCACTGGGCAGGACTTTTATCTGGGCATAAAATACTAGTAAAAAGATGAAACCAAAAACAAAATCCCTGGCCCCAAGTACCAGACATAATACTATAGATTTAAAATGTATCTTAATAAATCAATAAGCTGCTTGGGAGTATCTATGAAGTGAAGTCGACAGAGAATGGCACTTGCAGTTGGAAAGGCCTAAGTTTGAATTGCTGTGTAGCCCCAAGCAAATCACTTAATCTCTCTCAACCTCAGTTTTTTCATCTGTAAAATGGGGAGCCAATAGCAAATACCTCTCAGGATTGTTGTGAGATTCCTAGGAAATATAATATGTAAAAGTACTTTGCAATCCTTCAAAGGCTATATAAATGTTACCTACTTTCATAACTATTATTATTAATTTAAAGAAAGTGAAAGATTTAATAATTGGGGATACGGGGATTAAAGAAAACTTAAGGAAGAGGCAGAGCCTGAGCCGAGAATTGTTATTTTCAGTCATTTCATTCATGTACAACTCTTTACAATCTCATTTTGAGTTTTCTTGGCAAAGATACTGGCGTGGTTTGCTATTTCCTTTTTTAACTCATTTTATTTTTTTTTAATAGCTTTTTATTTAAAAAATATATGTATGGGTAATTTTTCAACATTGACCCTTGCAAAAACTTCTGTTCCAACTTTTCCCCTCTTTTCCTCCCCTAGATGGCAGGTATTCCAATACATGTCTAACTCATTTTAAAGATAAGGAAACTAAGGCAAACACAATGAAGTGACTTGCCCAGAATCATACAGCTAGTGCTTGAGGCTGGATTTGAACTCAGGTTCTGTTGTTTCCAGGCCTAAGGCTCTATCTACTGCACCATCTAGTTTCTCCACTCTGGGTCCTAGAGCAGTCCTGGGATTTGGAAAGACAGAGGTGAAAAGGCAACACATTCCGAGCTTGGGGGTGGCCACGATTTACTTTGTAGGTCCCTGATAAATGAAATAAATGCCTTTTACTCCCATCTTGACTGACGCAGATGAAAAAACTTTGACCATCCCCCGCTTCATCCAACAAATAGGGCAACTTGTCTCTATCTTGCCAAATATGAAAAGAAACTCACAGTTTAATATTAAATCCTTTTTTTGGTATTCTCTGTATCTGAAGCTGTTTGTGGATAATTTAAAAATTCATAATAAAGAAGGAAAAAATAAGAAATACAATACCCCACATAGTCTGATCTCACTGCTTTGGGTTTCTACCAAGTTCTTAGAACAGGCAACAGCCGTTGATTAATCATTTTGCTAAATCCAAATTGGAATCGTTTTCTAGAACACTTGCAAAGATGGGTCCTTGCTATCCATTTTGATTATATTATTAGTAATAAATTAGTTCATTTCTTACCAGTGTGTGCCACTTTTACATAGCATATACAAAGACTGCCTGTGACATTACCTCATTTTAGCTGAACCAATTGCAGAGTAAAACAGCATGATATGGAACTTTCTTAGGGAAGGGGGAAAAATCATTGAACACACACTCCAATACTTGCTGGTGGTGCTTTGAATTGGACCAACTGTTCTATAAAACAATATGGAATTATGGGAGAAAATTCATATCTACCACTGAACAGAAATCTCAAGAGTCAGAGACAGATAGAAATAGCAGTACTTGGCTTATGGCAGACACTTGGTAAATGCATCTTGATCAGTTGATCAGCCCCAGAATATTCACAGTAATGCCTTTGGTAAGGGCAAAAAACTGGAACCAAAATGGGAAACAAAGTCGTACTCATTCCCTGGGAACTGGTTGAGCCAGTTATGATGTGTGAACAAATGTACTTTGTTGTAAGAAACTCCAAATATGAAGACTCTCGAGAAGCATGGGAAGACTTATCTGAACAGATGCAGAATAAAGTAGGCAGAACCAAGAGAACAGAGAATACTATCATATCAATGAAGGCAACGTTGAAAGGCAACTGGCATCTGCTTAACTTCAGTGATAAATCTTGAATGAAATTCTCAGTAGAAGAGCAGTGAATAGAGCACCAGCCCTGAAGTCAGGAGGACCTGAATTAAAATCTGAATTTAGATCCTTAACACTTCCTAGCTGTGTGGCCCTGGGCAAGTCACTTAACCCCAATTGCCTCAGCAAAAAAGAAAAAAAAAAGAATTCTCAGAAGAGAAGTGGGGGATTATGGGTGGGAATGTCGCATATGCTGTCAGATGTGATCACACGGATTTATCCTGTTGCTTTTTCTTTGTTAGGAGGGAGGGCAACTCAAGATGGGAAAGTTTCAAGGAATGATTATGGTGAGAGGGGAAATAAAAGGCAAAAAAAAATTTTTTAAACCTCAGGGCAAGGTGATATGCTCCTGGAAAATGGAGCAAACTAATTCCCTGTTTAATTCAAAAGCTGTAAAGCCACCAAGATTCTAGATATTTAGAATTTGGAGCTTAAACATGAGCTAAGAGATCACCTGGTCCAACCACATCATTTTACAGAGGGGGAAACTGATTGTTGATGTCATATTGTAAGACAAGAAGCTCCTCCTTGGCAAGAATAGGCTTGACTTCCACTGGTGCAGATTGCAGTCCTTTTATATCTTTTTTTTTTTTTTAATCCTGGCCATTCTTGTCCAAATCTTTCCATCACTCCTTTCTTTTCTTTTCTTCCTTCCTTTCTTCCTTCCTTCCTTCCTTCCTTCCTTCCTTCCTTCCTTCCTTCCTTCCTTCCTTCCTTCCTTCCTTCCTTCCTTTCTTTCTTCCTTTCTTCCTTTCTTCCTTTCTTCCTTTCTTTCTTTCTTTCTTTCTTTCTTTCTTTCTTTCTTTCTTTCTTTCTTTCTTTCTTTCTTTCTTTCTTTCTTTCTTTCTTTCTTTTCTTTTCTTTTTTATTTGCTGAGGCAATTAGGGTTAAATGACTTGCCCAGGGTCCCACAGCTAGGAAGTGTTAAGTGTCTGAGGTCAGATTTGAACTCAGGTCCTCCTGACTTCAGGGCTGGTGCTCTATCCACTGTGTCAATTATCTGCCCCCCATCAGTCGTTCTTAGGGAATCCTTCCGACACATTATTGGCCATGTTCTTTGTCTTTTAACATTCCCTGGACACATCAAGGATCATCCATATATTGTCCTTGACTCTGGTCCACCTTTTCTAATCACCTGTTTCTGGGGGTGTCATGTATTGCCTTCAGTCATTCAGCCACTCATGCCATGATTTTATGGTTGTATTCATGGGATCAGGGCTTCAGTAGATTTTATTTTGACTGAGTTTGCAGAGAAGGAACATGATCTCATGACCAGAGAGAAGCCTTTAAACCTAGCTAGGAGACTTGGGTTCAAGTCACACATGGCCTATGTGATCCTGGGCAAATCACTTAACTGTTAAATGCTCTAGGCAATTCTTCTAGCATTTTGTTAACACTTCAAGGTTTACAAATGTTAACTTATTTAGTTCTGACAATTACCTGAAAACAGGGGCTTTTATTGTTCCTATTTTACAGATAAGGAAAATGAGGCTGAAAGAGATAAAGACACTTGCCCAGGATCACAGGACTCAATGAGTGTCAGAGACAAGATTTGAACTCAGTTCTGCCAGACTTCACGTCCAACTCTCTATCCACTTTATTACTAAGACTATAAATTGGAGAGGTGGTACTGACCTGCCTTGATACAATTGGAATATCCTTACCTGGAAGTGAAAGAAATGATATCATAGCTCCAGTCTGTTTCCTTTAAGTATTCTCCAGATTAACCTCTATTGATCCAAGTTAAATTCACCCTTCCTCAGCAATCTAATCCCTCTTTCCTATTACCTCTGTTCTAAAAATTTTCCAAGTTCTAGAAGTTCTAAGAATGAAATGCAATCCCTCTCCTTGAAGTATTCACCAGATCAGTCTCTACTGCCCCAATTTATGTTCACCCTTCTTCAGCAATCTATTCCCTCCCTCCTATTACTTGAATTCTAAAAATATCCAAAGTCCTAGGAGTTCTAAGAATGAAATAATGGGATCCAGTCCCTCTCCTTTAAATATTCACCAGATCAGTCTCTAGTGAACCAAGTTATATTCACTCTTCCTCAATAATCTTATTCTGTCCCTCCTATTAGCTCGGTCCTATCTCCCTAGGCCAGGTGTTCAATGCAATTCAACAAATATATATTAAAAGTCTTCTATATGATCTTGGCTGGACCCTGGGAAAATCATAAATCAACCTTGTAGGAAAGTAACAGGATAGAATCAGAGGATTTGACCTTAAAAACAGCTCTACTACCCAGTGAGATAAAGCACAGGTTATAATAGACCAAATGTGTCCTTTGGCAAGCATGTCGCTTAACCCATCTGGGCCTCAGTTTCCTTTTTTGTAAAATGAGAGATCATAAGTCTTAAGAGTTGGAAGAGACCTTAAGGGTCATCTGAGACCACCCCTTCATTTTATAATTGAGGAAATAGGATTTAGAAAGATTTGCCCAGGATTGTACAGGGAACAAAAATGGAAGCTAGGATTAAAAGCTAGGTTCTTGGAATCCAGGTACTGAGCCTTCTTACTACGCCATCCTGATTAAGCTAGTTGACCCATAGAGCTTCCCACCCCCTCCAGCTCAAAATCCACAGGCTTTTCCAAAGAAGTCCCTCCCAGCTCTAGTCTCCATGACCCTATTATCCTATAATCTGTGATCTGTTTTCTGTGGTTACCCATTCACTTCACTCTCTAGTTTTCATTCACTAAGCAGGAACTTTGGGGTTAAGAGCTCAAGTGCCACCTTTTCCAAAGACTAACTTTTCACTTTAATTTTCCTTCCTTGTTAATGGTGCCTCATATTATTTCATACAAATTTCTAATTGTATTTTGTATTTATTTACTGGGTGTCTATATATGTTACCCCTCCAGTTATTCTTTATTGAAACTTTTTATTTTTAAAACATATGCAAGGATATATATATATTACCATTGATGCTTGTAAAACCTTGTGTTCCAAATTTCCCCCTCTTCCCCCCACCCCTTCCCCTAGATGGCAAGTAATCCAATATACATTAAACATGGTAAATATATATATATATATATATATATATATATATATATATGTTAAATCCAATGTATGTATACATATTTATACAATTATATTGTTGCAAAAGAAAAATCAGATCAAAAAGGAAAAAAAAATGAGTAAGAAAACAACAAAAAATTGTGAGAATGCTATGTTGTGATCCCCACTCAGTTCCCACAGTCCTCTCTCTGGGGGTGGATGGCTCTCTCCATCACAAGAGCATTGGGACTGGCCTGAATCATCTCAGAATATGTTTCTTAAAGGCAGGGCCCTACTTAGTGGTTTTTTTTATAAGAAAGAACAATCATTCATAAATGGAGGGGCTTTTAATGAGGGTCTCCCTTCACCAAAGCAGGTTTCCAACTTCTGTGACTTAGCAGACAAATCTGAGGGAATTGCATGAGAGGGGGTAAGGGATTTGCCAGGGTCACACAGCTGGTAAGTATCAGAGGTGGCGTTAAGACGGGATCAGGAAATTGAGAGCTGTATCCTCCCAGTTATTTATACAGATGAAGATTTTTCCACATGGAATATGGAAGAAACTGGTGTCTTGGAGACTATAAAAGTTTGGCCTTTCTGGCATGCCTGGGAATGGGGGTGTAGGGAGTGTGGAAGTGAAAAGGGGGGGGAAGAGTTTTCAGAACATGATCTCATGGCCCTTGAATCGAATGCAGCTTCAAGGTGCCTGAGTCAAATTCACTGTGGAGAAAGAATATCCCACACCTCAGCCAGTGCTTTGCCAACTGGGCAAACCTGCCCTCTGTGGGGCCAGGAATGGGAGCTGGAAAATCGGGTGAGAGGCCCCAGAGCCACAGTCTGAGATCGTAAACTGTCTAACTATGAGCCTTCAAAATGAAACAGCTCTTTAGAGAAAGAACATTAAGGGCCTTCAGTGGCAGGCAGTTTTCGATCTGAAAATCTTGTTAAAAAGTTTGAAGATGGGCAGGCACAGGGAGTTTTATGATTCATTCACTCATTCAATAAACATTTATTAAGCACCTACTATGCGCCAGGGCACTGTGTTAAGCTCTGGGGATACAAAAAAGAAGCAAAAGACGGTCCCTGCCCTATGAGCTTCCAGGTTAGTGGGGAAGATGACATGCAAATCCACATGTACAAAACAAGCTGTGTGCAGGAAATGTAGGAAAAAGTGACCTTTGGGAAGACCTTGGATTGAAGAGGGTCTTGGATTGAAGGTTTACAGTAGGAGGGCAGTAGATAGAGAAGAAGAGGGAACTGGGAGACAGCTAGAGAGAATGGAGCTGTTTAACCCATATAGCATTGTTTGCTGTCTTGGGGAGGGGGAGAGAGAGGGAGAATAATGTGGAACCCAAGGTTTTGCAAATATGAACGTTGGCAACAACATGATTATACGATGATCGATTCTGATGGATGGGGCTCTTTTCAACAGTGAGGTGATTCAGGTCAGTTCTGATGATCTTGTGATAGAGAGCCATCTGAACCCAGAGAGATAAGGACTGAATATGGATCACAACATAGTATTTTCACCTTTTTTTTGTTGTCGTTCGCTTGCATTTTGTTTTCTTTCTCACTTTTTTTCCTTTTTAATCTGATTTTTCTTGAACAGCATGATATTTGTGGAAATATGTATAGAAGAACCGCACATGTTTAACATATATTGGATTATTTGCTGTCTAGGGGAGGGGGTCGGGGAAGGGAGGGAGAAAAAATTTGGAACACAAGGTTTTGCAAGTGTGAATGTTGCAAATATGCATATGTTTTGAAAAGAAAAAGCTTTATATAAAAAGACGAATGTTGAAAACTATTTTTGCATGTTTTTTAAAAAGTAAAATACTATTTAAAAAAATAAAATAGAACAGCCTAGAGACCAGTATCACTGAATTGAAGAGTACATTTTAGGAAAAAGGTGTAGGAAGACTGGTAGGAGGGGACCAAGTTACCATTCATGTAGTATTCAGTCATTTTTCAGTCATAACTGACTCTTTGTGACCTCGTTTGGGATTTTTTGTGGTGAAGCTACTGGAGGAAATAGCCATTTCCTTCTTAAGCTCATTTACAAAGAAACCGAGGAAAACAGGATTAAATGATTTAGCCAGGATCACACAGCTAGTGATTTGCTGTTTCTTTTTCCAGCTCATTTTTATAGATGATGAAACTGAGGCAGAGTTAAGTGACTTGCCCAGGATCACTCAGCTTGTGGTTTTCCTTCTCCAGCTCATTTTACAGAAGAAAAAACTGAGGGAAACAGGTTTAAATGACTTGTCCAAGATCACAAAGCTAGTGGTTCATCATTTCCTTCTCCAGATCATTTTTACAGAAGAATAACAAGGTTAAATGGTTTGTACAGGACCATTCAACTAAATGTCTGAGGTCAGATTTGAACTCGGGAAAATGAGTCTTTCTGACTCCAAAATCTACTCTCTATCCACTGCTCTAATTCTTAAGAATACCAAGCATTAGGGGCAGCTAAGTGGTGCAGTGGATAGAGCATCAACCTTGAATTCAGGAGGACCCGAGTTCAAATCTGGTCTCAGACACTTAACACTTCCTAGCTGTGTGACCTTGGGCAAGTCACTTAACCCCAGCCTCAAAAAAGAAAAAAAAAAGGAATAGCAAGCATTTATATAGTAGCACTTTAAGGTTCACAAAGCAGTTTATATATTTTACCTTATTTAATCCTTCTAATAACCCTGGGAAGTAGGTGCTTTATTACACAAATATTATTATTTTTACAATGATTATTATTATTATTATTAGATACCCCATTTTACAGATGAGAAAATTGAGACAGATAACATTGCATAAGGTCATACAGCTAATTAGAGAGAATTTGAACTCAGTTCTTGCCATTTACAAGGCCAGATAAATGAGGTTTCTTTCTTCTTGGATTACCTCATATTTATTTCTCATTGAATCATAAATTAAAAACTGTAAGAAGCCTTAACAACTAAGGGATCATAAAATTAGAATGGGATGAGACCTTAAAGACCAATGAGAGGCCCAGAGAAAGGCTGAGACTTGCCAGGAATCACAGCATGGGTAAATGTCTCAGGCAGGATTTGAACCCACAATGTCAGACTCTGGATTCGTGTTGTCTCCCTCCGAGAGAATGGAAGCATCTCTTTTTTTGTCTTTGTGCTCTGAAGACTGAGCACAGAATCCTGGAACATACAAGTAGGTACTTGATTAATTACTGTTTGTTGGATCTCTTAGATCTCTAGCCAAGATATGTGAGGGTGAGGGTGGAGGAGGAGTTGATCGGGGTGTTCCCTGATCAGCTTGGTGAGCGAACCTCTCTCCTCCCTGCGGAATGTGAGAAGACCCATGGGCGTGTTGTCCAAAAAATAAAGGTGACCCCCAGTTAGGATCTATCTCAAGAGAAAAAAAACTAGCTTGCAACCATCCCATGGCAACTCAGGTCTGCTTCTGGTCTAGCCCCTTGGGGAAAACCATCCTGCCTCCCCCCCACTGCCACTCACAAGCTAGGCGGGCAAACCAGCTTTGTCGAGGCAAGTATCCTGAAGGAGGGATGGGAGGAAGTCAGGCAAGTCAGACCACCATTACTAGCACCCTGACTACTTCCTCCCTTCAGAAGCTGATGGAAATGGCCCAGAAGCCTTGGGAATGGCAATGCTCCCACCTTGGTGCCCACAGCCATTATCCCAGGAGACAAATCCTCCCTGGCCGGTGGCTGTCCCACTCACAGTTACAGAAGACCCAGAATGGAAAGAACCTCAGGAATTGATAGGGATTTATCTGATATTAAAGAGGAAGCATGGCTTTCTGCTTTGCCCCAGCACTGTATGGACTATAGGATATTTCTATCTGATTTGCAGCTTAAATAATACAATAACAACATGATATTCGATTATATGTAACAATATATTATTGTTGTTATTGTAATATAATTACTTATAATAGTATACTGTTATTGTTATTATAATTAATATTATAACATATTATATTATATATCAATACAATATTATTGTTATTGTAATATAATTATCTATAACAATATACTGTTATTATTATTATTATGTAATAGTATAACATATTATATATCAATATATTATTTTTGTTATTGTAATATTATAATTATCTATGACAATGGTATTGTTATTATTATAATATAATATTACAACATATTATATTATATATAACAATATAATAGTATTGTTATTGTAATATTATAATATCACGACATATATTATAACAATATAATATAATAATAACAACAGCATGAATATAACTCTATAAGGTTTGTATACATTGTATACATTATTTCATTTGGCCCATACAACAATCCTTTGAGAGAGCTACTCTTATTTTCTCCATTTTACAATCGAGGAAACTGAGGAAAACATAGGCTAACACACAGCTAAAAGGTGTCTGGGGTGAACTCAGATCTTCCTGACTCTGCACTGGCACTCTCCCCACTACGTGCCATATGTATTATTTTCCCCTGACGGAATGAGAGCTAACTGAGAGCAGATAGAGGCTGTCTTACTTTTTTATTTCTTTCATATTCCCCTTGCTTTTGTATACAGTGAGCACTTAATAAATGCTGTAATCATTCATTAGCCCTTAGATTTAGAACTGAAAGGGACCTCAGAGTCTTGTTTATTTTACAGATGAGTAAATGGAGGTTCAGAGTCCCACAAATGAGTGGATTTGAAGTCAGGAGCCTCCCTGCCTCTAGTCTAATTTAGTGTACCAGATATCTTCCTAGAGGATGTATTTCAGGTAGTCCCCAAGATAATCTGCCAGTTAGGACTCAGCTGCCCTCCCTTCTGGATGTGGAACATTCTATTTCCCACCATTAGATTGTAAGCTCCTGGAGGGCGGGGTCTGATTTTTATCTTTCTTTGTATCCTTAATATTAGCACCAGGCCTGACACATGTTAGGCCCTTAATCAGTGCTTATTGAATGATCATGTGTTGGAGATACACATATAAAGAATGAAGTCATCTCTACTCAGAAGAGATTATACCCTGGTGGAGGAGACATAATCAGAATAAATACAAAGTAAATCCAAGGTAATTATAAAGGAAGGGAAACAGAGATCAGGAGGGGGAAGAGGCAAAATCCTGCCCTTCCTGAAATAACCTTGTGGCTGGAAACCAATGCTTAACTGGCATGAGGCTGGCAGGGCTTTGTCCCAGAATGCCAACATTTCGGAGCAGAGGAAACGCTCTGACTCCCCAGGAACAGCCATTCCTTCACCTCAGCCACCCTCCTGCCTGGCAGCCTGCTGGTTTTGCCCCAGGAGGAAATATTCCTCGGTATGGCCCTGCCCGGTCCGGTTCAAGTCTTGATTCATTCCTTTGCAGGCAGCAAGCCTGGAATTGTTCCTCCAGTGGGATGGGGCGGATTCGGGAGCATCTCAGAGATGGAAGAGACACAAGTTTCCCCCTGGCCCTTTGGGGCTTTCTCAGGCCTTTCTACTAGGTCTTCCAGGCGGTCTGCTGCTGTTATCAGGAGAACTTGGGACTGTTCTGGGCCAGTGCTGATGGGAACTCAGTGACCTCCTCAACTCCTATTGTGAACCCGCTGCTGGCGACTCTGCGCCCTAACCTGCTGCCCTGGTTATGAGATCTCTTTGTGTCTCTCTTCTAAATACTCTAGCCACTGGATTTACAATGTCCTCTCCATGAAAGTAGAAAAGTCAGGAAGGCCCGAATTCCAAACTTGGCTTGTGACTGCCTGCCTCAGTTTACTCATCTGTAAAATCGTCGCACCTACCTCCCAGGTTTGTGGTGAGGATCAAATGAGAAAGTAATTGTAAAACTCTTTGCAAACTTAATTCCTCCACTTAGGGTTGGCAGCAGCCCTCCTAATTTTGTTAACAATAATCATATTCTTGGAACGTTGCTGTTTGGAGCCCTGAGGCACTTGACGAAGAATCATTCCCATTTCACAGATAGGAAAACAGGTGCAGAGAGGTTCTGTTGCAACCTGGTGGAATCCTTGGCTTCCTTCAAAGCCCATCTCAGGGGCCACCTCCCACGGGAAGCTTTTCCCAGTTGCCTTGGTTTCTAGTATTCTCTCCATCCCAAAATTATCTGGTCTTTGTTTTGTACTTTGTACTTCCCGGAATGTTACATGCACCATTCTTTTCCCCTCCCCCAAAATGTAAGCTCCTTGAGTGCAGGAACAATTTCCTTTTTATATATTAATACATAAATCTATATTTATGTACTTATAATTTTATATTGAATATGGTATTCATATTTCATTTTATTTTTATTCATATTTATATATGAAATATACTTATGTATATCTCTATGCTTCCATTCACATTTTATATTATTTTATGCTTATAAGTATATATTACATATAAATTATGTAATAATTTATGTGTAATGTAGTTTAAATACCTTAGCAATTTCTATAATCTCTGGCATATAGTAGGTACTTAGTACATGCTTATTAAATTGAATTAGGATCTCATGGATCTGGAGCAGGAAGCTTTATAAACCAAATCCCCCCATTTTGGAGATGGGAAAACAGATTTAGAGAGGCAAGTGACTTGCCCAAGATCACACAAGTGGCCATTATCAGAATCATGATTTGAACTCACATCTTCAATGACTGTGCTATAGGTTCCATCCTGACTCAGCCCAGTGACCTTGGACAAGTCCGTTCCCAGCAGCAGTTTCTCCTTCTGTCCAATGAGTTGAATGAAAAGGCTTCAGAATTCAAATAAAAATTTTGATCTTCATTCCAGAGGAGAGCCCAGAAACTGATCACTGGGGCTAGAGGTGAGTGGGTGAAGAATGTGGGCTCACTGCAGTCGGCCATGGTTGTGGGGAAGAGTTCTCATCATCAGAAAGTGAAAATGGTGTTTAAAAAACCCCTAAACATCAATAAAATATTTCAATAGGAGATAGAAAGGAAAATGATTTTTAAGGATGAAAAAAGAAAATGAAGTTAGCCCAGAAAACTTCTGAGCTGTCTCTCAGCTTCAATCTCTGATCATCGGATGGGCAAGGCCCTGGGCTCCCTGGCTCTCAGTTTCCTCAGCTGTAAAATGAGGCTGGCCTAGATCATCTCTGGCGTTCCTCTGGTCATGTGAGTGGTGATCCCCCGTTCTGGGCCCAATGTCCCACAGCCTGTCTCAGAACTCTTTGTTCCTCATTCCCTCTGCCCCCCTTAGTACCAGCCCACACACCTTGTGAGAGGAAGGGCTCCAAAGTCAGTGGACTTCGGTCCTCCAGGTTGCATACAGTCCCAGTTGTTCTGGGGCACGAGGGTGGCCCTTTTCAGGGTTCACTTCTGTTCTATGAACCACAGCTCGGTTGGTCTGGAGTCATGTGGTTCTTTCAAGATGGGCTGAGGATCTTTTTGTCTCTCTGGGTCTCTTAGTCTCCTCTCCCTGCTGCTTGGGGATCATGCCCCATGTTCTCTTCCCCCATGCTTTCTTCCCTCTGTCTCCCTTCCCTGTCTGTCCCTTCTCTTCTCTCATTTCTTTCCTCTCCTTCAGTCCTTCGATTTCCTTCCCTCTACCCTCTTCTTCCTCATCTCCTCCCTTTTTGTGCCCCTTTCCCCTCTACTGTTCCTCTCTCTGTGTGTATCTCTCTTTTATTCCTAACTTTCCTTCTCTCTCTCTTCCCTTCCCTCCTCTCCTCTCTCACTCTCTGTCTCTGTTCTCTTTGTCTCTGTGTCTCTGTTTCTCTGTCTCTGTCTCTCTGTCTCTTTCTCCCTCTCTCTCTCTCTGTGTCTCTGTCTCTCTCCTCTCTCTGTCTCTCTCTCTGTGTCTCTGTCTCTGTCTCTCTCTCCCTCCCTCCCTCCCTCCTTCCCCCTCTTCCTCTCTCTCTCTGTCTCTCTGTCTCTCTCTCTCTCTCCTCTCTGTCTCTGTCTCTGTCTCTGTCTCTCTCTCTCTCTCTCTCTGTCTCTCTCTCTCTCTCTCTCTCCTTTATTCCTTCCTTCCTTTCTTCTCCTCCTCTTTCTGTCCTTAGATTTCCCTCCTTCCTCCTCCCCCATGTCCCTCTCTTTCTCCTTCTCCCTCTCCTCCCTTTGCCACTTCTCCCTCTCCCTCCCTCTCTCCCCCCCTCCTCTCCTCCCCCTCCCTCTCCCGCTCTCTCCCCGCCTCTCGCTCTCTCCCCTCCCCCTCTCCCCTCCACATCACCACCCCCATCTCCCCCCCCTCCCGTGTTCCTGGCGTCCCCATAGCAATTCAGACGGTTGTTAACTTCTCCCCTGCAGTCGTCAGCGCTCCTTTCCAAGTTAAATATTACACATGGAAATTAGCACATGCTTGGCAGTACCTTTGGGTGAAGGTGAAATCCGCGCCGGGAAGGTGACGGCGCGAGCCCCGCGGGGCGGGAGGGGCCGGCAGATGGGGACGCGCGCCTTCCACGGGGGTTTGTTTAGCCCGATTCATGTGTATTTAAAACGCTCGGGGAAAGCAAACAGCCCGGGGCGGCCGGGGAGCGGGGCCGCGCGGGCTCAGGCGGGGCCCCTGATGCATATTAAGGCCTTGCCCGGAACACTCGGACCTTACACAACTTGTTGACATGGCTGTTTATTTAGCCGGCCGCCCGGCCTAAGCCCTGTTTTCCGAGTGGGGAAAGCGGGGGGCCGGCTCTCCGGGCCAGGCCAGGTGACGGGAGGTGGCGGGCGGGCCCCTCCCCCACCAGGGGCTTTGAAAGGAGCGAGGGCCCCTCGGTCACTCGGGAGGACGCCAGGCAGTGGGCGTAGCTGGGAACAAAGTGTTCAGAAAAATAGCCGGGGCATTTAGAATCAATTTATCTTATCTGCTGTTCAATTTTCCTAGGAGAAAAACAAAATGAGCGGGGGCCAGTTTATGCACATTTTCAGGCCATTTCAGAGCAGCCACTCAAAGCCTCTCGGGCCTAGCGGAAGGGCCCGGGCCTGGCCTCCAGATCCACTCCGGCCGAGGCCGCAGCAGAACCCCGGGGAGGGGTGCTCTGAAACGCCGCCCCCTCCAGCGGGCTTGTTTTGGGGGAGGGCGGGCGCAGTGAGCTCCATAAGTGGGGCCCCTGTGTTCTGGGGAGCACCACTCACTCTGCGTGGGATGCTCCGGGAAGCCACTTCTAAGCAAAGGAGCGGAGCTGGGTCCGCAGGGAAGGAGCTCAACAGGGTGGGGCAGGAGCGGAACAGGTATGGGGGGGGGGGGAGGAGAGAAACCACCGGGGGAGGGAGAGGGGAGAGAAACCACCTATCACAATTATTTTTGCTAACTAAGTCCAAAGCTCAGTCATTGTTTATTTTTCTACCTGGAGTAAAAGTGCTATCAGAGGCCTGTAAATTTCAGAACCTGGGAGCAACATCCCAGTTGCCCTGCCCCAGTTTCAGCTCTAGATGTAGGCTAGGTGATAACAAGGGGCAGTTGGGAAGTACTGAGGTCATCCTGGGTTCACGTTCAGCTTAGGAAGGAAGTCACACTGGCGACTTTAGTCTTCGGTGTCGGGCTGATAACCCCCACCCAGGCCACGGATCTCAGGGTTGGAAGCAGGGCTATCTAGTCTAGCCTGTACGGGGCCATCCGTGGAGCACGTTTCAGGAAGAGCCAGTTAAACGAGCCTTTCAGAAAGCGTGGCTGACAGAAATCCTCTTCTTTATCCCTAATTGTCATTTTTTACAAAAAGATGACACTTCTTTCCAGATTCTCCCAGCCTGCCTTGCAGGATTATCATTCCTGCCCCATTCTCCATTCATGTGTGGGTGACAAGACTCTGCCCTCCCCGCTCCTCTCTCCACATTGTCTCTCTAGATGACCTCATCTGCTTCTGTGAGTTTAATTATCATCTCTGTGATGATGACTCCCAGATTTCTATCTCCAGTGCTAATCTTTCTCCGGAGCTTCAGTCTTTTAAAGTCGGTTTTCTGTGGGACATCTCGCCGTTCAGACTCCCAAATCAAATACGCCCTGGCCGAGGGGTTGGGGGGGGACCTCAGATAGATCTGACTCCCTTATAACCACTGTCCCCTGCCTAGACCATTGAGCAATGACCCTCTCCTTCTGAATATCCCCAAATCTGAATAAACACAGTACCTGACACAAAAAAGGCAATACTGAATGTTTATTGATTGATTGATTGATTGGATACTTTCTTTTCTTTTGTTTTTCATGATCTACCTTCCTCTGTTTGTGTCCCGAGCCACCCTCTTGCTTTGGGATTGGAAATCAAGCCAATATTATGATCTACCTACTACCTACCTACTGCCCTATGGCCTGTAACTTGGGGTGGTAGGCTACCTCCTGATCCTTCCTAGTCATCATTCCCTTTATGTGTTCCCCATCAGACTGCGGACTTCTTGGTGTAGGGAGTCTGGCTTTGCAGGGCCTGATGAAGACCTCTGCATACCCTTGTTTGGTTTGTTATTGTCCATCATGCCCCAAGAAGACCAAAATGACATCATTATGTTGGGGATCAAGGTACAGTGCGTCCAACTGTGGCTAATCAGACCGACACGAGCTCGGAAAGTTCAACCACAGGTTGGACACAAGTAGTCCATGTGAACATTTGGAATGGAGATGGCCCTAAATTTGGGCATTTTGTGTTTCTTTGGAGCTACTGTAATTCTTCTTTCCTCATAGGGTACAGTGCCTTCTCTGAGGCAGGCTGGGAAGTTCTGAGCCGGTGTCTCCCATATCGTGAAATCACTGCAGAGTTCTTCAGAGAGACCTTGAGAGTATCACTGGATCGCTTCTTCTGACCTCCGTGTGAGCGCTGGCCCTCTGTGGGGTCACCAAGAGTTGGACGGAAATGAAATGACTGAACGTCAAAGAATTTGGACTCACAGACTCCAAACCTACTGTGAAAAACCTTGAAATCTAATTAGGCCGGAATAGGGATCGTTGGGATTTCATTCAAAGCAACTCAATTCCAAAAGTGTTCATTAGATCCCTCTTGTGGGGCAACTATTGGAGATACAAGGGCAAAAACTAGACAATTCAGGGGAGTAGTAAGAATTAAGTTGTAGGGGCAGCTTGTTGGTGTAGTGGACAGCCCTGAAGTCAGAAGGACCTGAGTTCAAATCTAGCCTCAGGCACTTAACACTTCCTGGCTGTGTGACCCTGGGCAAGTCACTGAATCTCAATTGCCTCAGGAAAAAAAAATTAAGTGGTATTAATGTATATGACTTCAGTCAGGTTGTAGAGAGCTGATTATTGCAGCAATTTGTGTCTGTAAATCCTGCTAATGATGGAATAATGGTGAATTACTTGAGTTGAAGAGCTTTGTGTTACAGAAGGGCTAAAGACCACCAAGTCTAGCGCCAGTAGGATGAGCCTGTGAAATCGGGGTGCTACCAAGCTGTCCAAAGAGGGATAACCAGCCCAGCTCAAGAACGTAGCAGGAGACAGCTTCCATTTCAAACAGCAGCAGAAGCAGACCCCTGAATGGCCACCATACTTTCAGCTTGGAGAAGAGAGAGAGACTCAGTTTCCCAAAAAAAAAGCAGAGGGTCTTGAATGTCAAACTTATCAGCTTATATTTTATTCTCTAGGCAATGGGGAGCCACTGAGATTTTTGGAGCAGAGGAGTGATATAATCAAAATGATATCAGGAAAATTCCTTGAGTGATAGAATGGACATTGTGTTGTGCATCAGGAAGAGGCATTATGAGTCAGCCATGAGTCTAGATTAAGGTTATCCTAGTGGAAGTTAAAATAATGGGATTTAGCAACTGGACAGATGTGTGGAATAAGGAAAAGAGCTAAGTGAAGGATAATCTTGCTGTACTTTTGGGGATTGAAAGTCAATAGGTAGAAGAGCAGGGGGAAACCAGATATGATAACATAATAAGAGTTAAAGTTTAATATAGTGCTTATTATAGACCAGCACTGTGTTAAATACTTTACAATTATAATCTCCTTTGATCCTTATAGAAATTCTGGGATATCGGTTTGCCATTTCCTTCTCTAGAACATTTTACACAAGAAACTGAGGCAAACAGGTTAAATATATCTAATTATAATTCGGGTCTTCCTAACTCAAGACCAGTTGATTTATCCACTGTGCCATTTAGAACCCCAGATTTAGAGGGGAGAAGGTAATGAGCGCCATGTTGAGTATGTCAGGCAGATCACAGCTGAAATTCAAACACTTGAGAGATGACACTGAGATTTTCAGAGCAAAATTAATTCCTCCTCATTGGACAAATTGTCATCAGTTTTCAATGGTCTATCCCTAGAAGGAAACAGAGATGCAGAGGATCTTATTTATAGGATCTTAGAGCTCGGAGTTCATCTAGTTGAACCCCTTTGTTTTATTAGATGAAGAAAATGACATGACTTGTCCACTTAAGAGCCTGTCCAGTTATGAAGCAGAAATATGGCATTTAGATTCAGGTTTGCTAACCCTAATCCAAGATTAAAAAAAAAAACTATATCAGGTTGCCTCCCTATCATCCCAAACTTTGAATTAAAGAGCATTTATTTGCTAAGTATTTACTATATACCCTAAAAGATGGATATATCAATGGAAGAGAGAGGAGGGAAGCACTTACTACGTTTTAGATACTGATAATTCTTAGGAATACAAGTCCAAACAAATAAGACATTCCCTGCCCTCATGAAGCTGCTTGTTGTTATTCAGCTTTCACACTGGAGGACCGATGACCTCAGGAGGGGCCTTGACTTGGAAGTGAATTGGATTGAATTGAAGCAGGGTTGTGCAAAGTCATCGGCCTTGCTCTCTCTTCCAGGGTCATCTGATTGTAGACAGAGCTCAGGAGATGTCCTTGTCATAGAGCTTACATTCTAATGGAGGAAGACAATATACCAACAGGAAGGGTGTTGAGAACAGGAAGGTTCTCTGCATGAGAGTGGAATTTTAAAGTCCAGAAATCAGGAACAGGGCCAGGAGGGGAACAAAGTCAGGCCAGCCTGAGTATCTCCAAACACATAAAATGGAGTACGGAGAAGAGTCCCTTCTCTCAAGATTCAGATGGGATAGACAACTCATAGAGGAGCCTCAACTTGCGAGTCAGAATGAGCCTTAAACCATCACTGTGGAGTAAAGTCATGTTCACCCTCCTCTTGTCTCCCTTCATCCCGGTCCCTCCCCCAAACAGAGAGGCAAACAAAAATAGTCCTCCCTTATTAGTCCCAGGACTATACTGGGTGGTGGAGGGGAGGGAGTCCACTAGGCAGAGATAATCACTAGTCTGGCTTTGGAATAACTGTAAATGCCTCCACTTCAGGAGGGCCAAGTCCTTCCGGCTTACCAAGTAGGTTCCCAAGTGCAGGTTCAGCCCCTGCTTAGAGAGCTTAGAGTTTGCCCAAGTACATGCACACAGCTCCTGGGATTTGGATCTGAAGCAACTGGCAGGCCTGCCTTCGTGTCAGTCTAACCTTGGATAGGTGATTATATTGCTGAAACAGACTCCAATGCCTTTGAATCATAACTGACATTTCTTTAGGCTTGAAGGTTTTTAAAGCACCCGACATGCACAATCTCATCTGAGTCTCACAACAGCCCAGGGAGAAAGGTGCTTATTATCTCCATTTTGCCAATGAGGAAATGGAAGCTAATGAATCTCTAAATCAGTATTTGAACGCAGAGCCTCTGGTCCTCAGCTTCTTAAACTATGGGTCACAAAACCAAATGGGGTCTTGGAACTGACCGTGGGGGTCGTGAAATGATTTATTAGCAGTAAATGTTTGATTTGTATACCTACTTTATACACTCAAAAAATTTCTCAGGAGGAAAAAGTTTATAATCTTGTTCTAGTATGCCTCCAGCTTGACCAGTGGAGTGGAACAGATAGGGTCCCAGAGTAGTAATTATGGTTCAGCTTCCATTTCTGATGGCTCCTATCTGCGACAATCACACAGTGATTTGAGCAGATCATTTCAATAATAACAATATGTATTAAGAATCTGTTATCTATTAGGGACTGTACTTATCAGGGAATACACAAGAAGAAGCAAAAACAAGGTCTCTTAAGAAGCTCACATTCTAATAGACAATCTTATACATCTTAGATATATCGTTTACTTCCCTGAGCATAAAATTTTTATGATGTAAAAAACAGAAGGGATTGGACTAGATGCTATCCTAGGGCAATCTTACTTTTAGAAGAAATAAATTTGGGATTTGTTTTCAATGTGGGGAAATTGTTTCTTCCTCTGTACTTCAGAAGACTGGCGTTCTCCCTTTGTGATGGGATATCCATCCAGGAGGACATCCCCTCCATCAATGTAGGTCAAAGGGCCTACCTTTGTCACCTGACTTGATGCATTGCTATGACCCAAAAAATTCATTTCCTCTAGGGCCCAATCTCTCCAGTCTTAAAGCTCTTACTCAAATACTCATCCTTCAGGAATAAAAATCGTGCCCACTAAATTCCTAGATGGGCAAACTAGAAATAAGCAAAGGACCAAATGTCTGGAAGAAAATTCCTGCTCATTTAGATGGTGTGAACTCCCACTCCTTCCATTAAATTTCATTCAGATGTGGAAATATGTTTAAAGGTGTTGTACATGTGTAACTTATATAGGATCGTTTGCTGTCTTAGGGAGGAATGGGAGGGAGAAAGGATTTGAAACACAGCATCTTGCAGAGGTAATGGTGAAAAACTATCTTTACATGTATTTGGGAAAATAAAATACTATTGAATATGAAATGCATACATATATACATAAATGAATGATTAAATTGGGGGAAAATAAATTCCATTCAATTCATAAAGTGTCAGGTGCTGGAACAGGTTAAGAAGGGGCTGTGGGACAATGGAGTCAGATGGGTGCTCTGGAGTGGGAAGATCTCTGTTCAAATCTCCCCTATCATTTCCTGTCTTAAGTAACTTTCTAGCCTCAGTTTCATCTGGATTTGGTCCAGAGTCTACAGCTATCAAAAACTCAGTCCCCAAAACTCCAGAATGCAGCCTGAACCAGATTAAAATATAACTGTAAACTATGTAACAAAATAAAAATACAATAGAACATAGATAATGTTAAGGTATGGTTTTCTAAGTCAATATGGGGCTAAAGGGATTAACTAGGAACAGTTTAGGGCCCCCAGGTTTGATTTGATTTTAACACTGATGGAGTAAATGATCTCTGAGGTCTATATCTGTGATTCTATATGATGCCATATTTTGGGGGGAGCTCTAAATCTGTGATTTCTTTAATTAGTAAAGATGAACCCCAAGCATGGAAATTCCCTGTAATAAAGCTTATCCAACAACTTATGGTCTTAGAAAGGCACTCAGAAATGAAGTACCTTGATGGTGCTCATAGCTGGTATATTACATATAGCTAATAAATAGGTTTCAGAAGCAGATCTCAAATTCAGATCTTGAACTCTTGTCTTCTCCTCTGTGTCTGAAGTTTTGAGAATACCCAGATAGTTCCTGCCTTAAGGACCTGGGAGAGACTTGTCTTATCTTTATGCCTTGGTAAAAATCCCATTTAGAATATGATGCTCAGTTCTGAGTGCCAGTTTCAGAAGATTATTGACAGGCTGGAGATGATCAGGAAGCTAGATGGTGAGAGACCTTGGTCCCATGTGACAAAAAGTGCATTGATGGAACTAGAGATAAGAGCCTGGGAGGGAGGACGGAGGCAATATGCTAGTGGTCCCCACGTATCAGAAGCAGGTTAGACATTCTGTTTGGCCCCAAAAGGTAAGACCCAGAATGATGCAGGGAAGTTGTAGAAAATGCATTTGGTGGAGCCTTAGGGAAGGGAAGATTTTGTTACAAGGAGAAGTGTTCTTAATGCCATGGGCAGCCAAGAGGTAGTAGGTTCTCATTTAGAGAAAGGGGGGAAGGAAGGAGGAGAGGAAAATAGAGAAGGGAAGGGAAAGAAGAAGGATAAGGGAGGGGAAAATAGAGAAGTGGAAGAGTGGAGAGGAGAGGAAGGGAGGGGAAGGAAGAAGGGAGAGAAGACTATGGGAAAAGAGAACAGGAGAGAAGGAGAAGGGGAAGGAGGAGAGAGGAAAAGGGGGAAGAAGGGAGAGGAGATGACGAGAAAGGAGAGAAGAGGAGAAAAAAGAGGGGAGGAGAAAGACCCAGAAGACAAAGGTCTTGAAAATAATTATTTCTGGTTTTATAATTGAAACTAGACTATGAAAGTAGGCCTTGGGTTGGTCCAATCAACAGGCCCTGGCAAACACTCCATGTAGCCATTTTGTGGAGTCCATGGATCTCACCTCTGTAATCCCCCAACTTTCCACCCTGTCTAGACAAAGACACTGGGGCTCTGGTTTCTCTGCTGGCCTTGATTTTGCCTCTGGCCCACTCCTCCCCTCCCCTCCCTCAGCTATTCTGGAACATGGCCCTCCCAAAGCTGGCCACCATGTCTGGAGAGATGGGGGTGGGGCTGCTCACCTGGGCTGGAGGTGCCTTTGTGCTCAGGCGCCAGGAGACCCCCGCAGTGCCCAAGCTCAGGCCTGCCCAGGACTTCCAAAGGGGCGCCAAGCTTTTTTCTCCCTCACTTCCTCCCTGCCTCCTCCTCCTTCCATAGCCCCAACAACAAGGAGGCATCTGGGAGCCAGAGCTGATTCATAAAGAGTGCCCCAGGAGGTACCTTGTGCCTCTGGAGCTCCATTATTCCCTTGAGAGGGGGGGGGCACCCAAGGCAGGAGCAGACTCTGGGGATGGCAGGCGGCTGGACCAGCAAGGTTTTTGTCCTTCCTGCCCAGACGTGTGCTTGAGCCTGCTTTCATGTGCACACAGCAGGGCTGCCAGACAGGCGAGCTGGGGCTTCTTAACTAAATTCAAACAAGAGAGTGAGAAGGGAAGGGGAGGGGGTGGGGATGGAGAAGGAGGGAGGGAAAGGAGGAGGGATAAAGGGAAGGAGGAGAATATGAAAGGGAGAGGAGAAGAAAGGAAGGGGACAAAAAAGAAAGGGGAAGAAGAGAAGGGAGGGAAAAAGAGAAGAGGGGATGGGAGAAGAAAGAGGAGGAGGGTTAAGGGGGATGAGAGAGAAGATTAAGTAGACTGAGTACCCCCTACATTTTTTCCATATTTTCTGCTGGCGTGATTAATCACCTAATGTGTTCCCCAACCCAAGAGTGTGTACTGGGGAGAGTACAAAGGACAAAAAGTGGTGGCTCTCTCTCCTGGAAGCTTTCAAACTTTGTCACCTACTGTGTGAAAGTCTCCAGTCTCAGTTCTTGGCTCTGCCCTTCATACACAGCTCCCTGGAGGACTTAGTCATTTCCCTTCCACTCCCTGTCCAATACTTCACCTAGATTCCACCTGGCCACTCTTCATGCTTTCCTGCACCAAAGGGGCTAAGCACCTACTGTGTGCCAGGCTTGACCCGTGGCTTGGCCATCTGTTGTTTAATCGCTGAGTGATGACTGAGAAATAAGAAAAAGGAAAACCAGAATCTGGGAGGGGAGGCAACTGGGCCAGGCAGAGAATGGGTGGCCACACCCATACGAATTCCCACACTCTGACCCCCATAATCCCCGAGGGAGTGGGGGCTGGGGAAGAGCCCACACCCATTCTTCTGTTTGATGTGGGGATGGCAGGTCTCAGCATGAGATGTTGAGCCCTGATCCCCAGCAGAGAAGCAAAATTTTTGGCTCCCACTCAGGGAAATTTGGTGTTTTATATATCTATTATTATATAGATGCATATATATATATATATATAATTTTTTTCAGCCCACCTATGATTTTATTGGTTTAAGGAACTCTCTCTGTGGAAGATCCCTTCACCCATTCAGATCAGCACCTGCCTTGCAATTTATTGCCTTTTCTCTTTTTATATTTATTATTTCTTTTTAACATTCTTTTCTTTTTAAATATCGAATTCCAGATTCTGTCCCTCCCTCCCATCTCTCTCCCACCCACTGAGAAGGCAAGCAATATGATATCAATTATACATGTGAAATCATGCAAAATATATTTCTATATTAGCCATATCTTTTAAAAAAAAAAAGCAAGAAAATGATACTTCAATTTGCACTTAGAGTTCATCAGTTTTCTCTCTGGAGGTGGAGAGCATTTTTGCATTATGAATCCTTTGGAATGGGTATTGATCAAAGTAGCCAAGTCTTTCACAGTTGATCATCATTTTGACATTGTTGTTACTGTGCACAATGATCTGGTTCTTCTAAATCCAAACTTTTTATCAGCTCATATAGGTCTTGTTATGTTTTGTTTTATTTTTTCCTGAAACTGCCCCTCATCATTTATTGTAGCACGATAGTATTCCATCACAATCATATACCGTAATGCGTTGTCATTCTTCGAATGATTTCTTCAGTTTTCAATTCTTTGACACTACAAAAAAGCTACTATAAATATTGTATACATATGGGTCCTTTTCCTTTTTCTTTGATCTTTTTGGGGTACAGACCTAGCAGTGGTATTCTGCTATGCAGAGTCAAAGGGTATGAGCAGATTTGTGTTCCTTTGGACACAGTTCCAAACTGTTCTTCAAAATAGTGGAATCAGTTCACAACCTCACCAACAAGTACCTATTTTCCCTCATTCCTTCCGGGTTTGTTATTCTTCTTAAGTTTGAGGTGGTACCTCAGAGTTGTTTCATTTGGTCTTTCTCTAATTGGTAGTGATGTAGAGCATTTTTTTTCATATAATAGTTTTGATTTCTTCTTCTGAAAACTGTCTGTTCATAATCTTTGACCATTTATCAGTTGGGGAATGGCTTTTATTTTTATAAATTTGATTTAGTTCCCTAAATAGGTGAGAAATAAGGCTATTATCAGAGAAACTTGCTGTAAATTAAAAAAAAATATTACTTTATTTTCTTTGGTATCTCGTAGCAAAATCTAGTTTTCCTGATCCTGTTTTTCATTAGATCTATTTTTGCTTTTGCTTTGTCTGAGATCTTGATTGCTACCTCTGCCCTCTTTACTTCAGCTTAAGCATAATAGACTCTGCTCCAGCTCTTTATTTCGACTCTATATGTGTCTTTTCCCCAAGTGTATCCCTTGTATATAACCTATTATTGGATTCTGGTTTCTATACATTTCTCTATCTGCTTCTGTTCTCTGGGTTAGCTCATCACAATCACATTCATAGTAACAATTATTAATTGTGCCTTTCACTCCATCCCATTTTCCTCTGTTTATCCTCCTCTATTTTTATCCTTTCCATCCTCAAAAGTCTGTCTTACTTCCAATTACTGCCTCACTCAGTCTTTCCTCGCTTTATCATCAGCCTTCCCCACCACCAACATTCTCATATCTCTTATCTCCTTCCCCTCTTGTCTTTCTATTTGGTAAGATACATTTCTTTGACCAACTGAGTGTTTTTTTTGAATCAGTGCTGATGAATGGTGCCCAAGTATTGCCTGCCACCTCCATTTTCAGCTCAATTATAGAAGCTCTTCCCCTTCATATGAGAAAATTCATCACATTTTATTTTTCTCTCTTGCTCCTTTCCCAGTAAAGCACTATTTCTTAACCCTACATTCTTTTATTTTTTTATTTTTTTGGCAACCATCCCAATATAATCAATGCACACCTGTGCCCTATGTGTATTCTTCTGACTGCCCTTACAATGACAAAGTTCATAGGGTTACATGTATCATCTTCCCATATAGGAATGCAAACAGTTTAACTCCATAATCCCTTAAGATTGTTCTTTTATATTTGCCTTTTTATGCCTCTCTTGAGTCTTGTGTTTGAATGTCAAATTTTCTATTCAGTTCTGGTCTTTTCATCAGGAATGCTTGGAAGTTCTCTATTTCATTAAATATCTCTCTTTCCTCCTGAAAGAGTATATACTCAGTTGTGTTGGGTAAGTTTTCATTGGTCATAATCCTAGCTTCTTTGCCCTCTGGAATATCTTATTTCAAGCCCTCTACTTCTGCTAAATCTTGTGTATCTTGACTGTGGCTCCATGACAATTGAATTGTTTCTTTATGGCTACTTACAATAATTTCTCCCTGACCTTGAAGCTCTGGCATTTGGCTGTGATATTGCTGGAAGTTTTCATTTTGGGATCTTCCACAGGAGGTCATTAGTGTATCCTTTCAATCTTCATTTTTCCCTCTGAATATCAGGTATCAGGGTAGTTTTCCTTAATAATTTCTTGAAATATGATATCAAGGCTCTTTTTTTAAAAAAATCATGGCTTTCATATAGTCCAATAGTTATTAAATTCTCTCTCCTTAATCTATTTTTCAGGTCAGTTGTTTGTTTTCTGATGAAATAATTTACATCTTCCTCCATTTTTCATTCTTTTGATTTTGTTTTATTGTTTCTTGAAGTCTCATGGAGTCATTACATTCCACTGACCCAATTCTGACTTTTTAAGGATTTTCTTCAGAGAGTTTTAGTACAATTTTTTCCATTTGGCCAACTTTTTTAAGGTGATTTTTTTCTTCAGTATTTTCTGTACCACTTTTACCAAGCTGTTAATCTCTTTTCATAACTTTCTTGCACTACTCTCATTATTTTTCTCCCATTTTTTCCTTTACCACATTTATCTCTTTCTTTCTTTACCATGAATTCTTTTTTTTTCCTCTCAGTAGTATTTTATTTTTTCAAATACATGTAAAGATAGTTTTCAACATTCAAGCTTTGTGTTCCAAATTTTTCTCCCTTCCTCCCTTACTTGATTCTTTCCCAAGAGAGCTTGCAATCTGATATAGGCTAAATATGTACAATTCTTTTAAAGATATTTCCATATTTGTAATGTTGTACAAGAAAAATCAGACCAAAAGAGAGAAAATCACATTCGATTCCTATTCAGTCTTCATAGATATTTCTCTGGATGTGGTTGGCATTTTCTATCACAAGTCTATTAGAATTATCTTGAATCACCACGTTGCTGAGAAGAGCTAAGTTTATCAAAGTTGATCCCCATATAATCTTACTGATACTAGTACAATCGTCTCCTAGTTGTGTTTACTTCACTTAGCATCAGTTCACACAAATTTTCCCAGGCTTTTCTGAAATCTGCCTGCTCATCATTTCTTATAGCACAATAATATACTATTACATTCATATACTATAGCTTATTCAGCCATTCTCCAGCTGATGGACATCTACTAAATTTCCAGTACCACAAAGAGTTGCTATAAACATTTTTGCACATGTAGGTCCTTTCCCCTCTCTTATGATCTCTTTTCTCCCAGGAATTCTTGCTGATTTTGGATCCAATGATCATTTTCTTTTGAGTTTTTGGATGTAGCTGTTTTCATCTTATATTCTTCTGAGTTTTGTCTTGGTCTCCCCTGCCACTACAATAGCTTTTTATGGCCAAATTATTTTTTCCTACTTGTTAATGTCTCTTCATCCCAGGCCCAAAGAGGGATAAGGACTAGTTGGGATTGAGAAGCAGCAGTTGATTTTTGTGACTCTGTATGAGGTTTTCTTGGCAAAGATACCACAGTGGTTTTCCATTTCCTTCTGCAGTGAATTAAGACAAACAGATTAAATGACTTGCACAGGGTTACATGGCTAGAGTAACTATTTAGTGTCTTCAGCCAAATTTTGGGACTACTTGACTTTTGGCCCCCTGCTCTATCCAGTGAGCCCCCCAAATATCTCCAAGATGTAGTAGTTGGGAAGTCCGACCCCCACCTGTTAATTTGGTCAGAGCTGGGTGAAATGTCTCAAGTTACTTGAAGATTGGAAAAGAATAATTCCAGTTCCTAGTCCTCTTTTTATTTGTTTAAATGTGATACATAGATATATATTCATATATATATATACACATATATATGTGTGTGTATGTATATTTATGTATGCACACATATATATGCTATAATTACATACATATGTATATATGTATTATTATATATCTACATATACATATTGTGTGTGTATATTATTGTGTGTATATGCATATCTACACATGTACAGATACATGTTTTTGTGGGTATATATCTGTGTGGTATATAAATATATGTGTATATTGTATATATATATATATATATATATATACACACACACACAAGACAGTTGGGGTTAAGTGATTAAGTGACTTGGCTGATTTACACAGCTAGTAATTTGTTAAGTATCTGAGGCTAGATTTGAACTCAGGTCCTCCTGGCTCCAATGCTCTATCCACATGCCATCTAACTGCCCTCCTAGAACTTTTTTAAAAGGCAAGAAAGATATCTTTTATTTCCCTTTTGTGAGTTTCTTCCCCTTTTCTGATCCAGTGAGTCTTTTCTTAGGAAAAAATTTGAGTAAAAGTAGCCAACACATCCACTCTGTCTGACAATGTATGCTGTATTCTGATCCATAGTCCCCCACTTCTTTACTGAATGGAGAGAAATGATGATTTTATTTTCTATAGTAATGAGTTTCCCACCCAGCAATGCTTCAAGGTAGTTAATAATAATAGCTATACAATTATATATAAAGTATATAATAATTTATCCATAAAACAAATATATAATAACTGCATAATAATAATAGCTGTTTCTGGAGCCCTTTGTATCCATTTTCTCATTTAAGTCTCACAGCTGCCCTGTGCAGTGGGTATTCTTCTCTCCTTTGAGAAGTCACAGGATTGTCAATTAAGAATTAAAAAGGCCATCAGAGACCAGCTGTTCTACCTTCTCATTTTTAAGATCTGAAGCCTGAGACTCAGTATCCCACTTACATGTCTGGGGCAGAATTCGCACCTGATTCTTTGGGGACTCCTAGACATAGGGCAGAATGTTCGAGTCTGAGTAAAGGATGAGTAAAGTTCAAGACTGGAAAGATTGGGGGTATGAGGGGTAATAAACGCCAAATTGGGGATTTGATATTTGATCCTGGAGGTGATAGGAAGTCACTTGAGTCAGAGCTGGGCTTCCAAAAGATCTCTTGGTGGTCTCACACATGGCACAAGGAGCCCCCAAAAGGGCTTAGCTGAGGAGGGGTAGTTGAGGTGCCCCTGGATTTCCGTTTGGGCCAGCTCTGGATGAAGAATCATTTAGGGAAGTTCCCCCTCCTTCCCTTCCCTTCCCTTCCTTTCCCTTCCCTTCCCTTCCCTTCCCGTGATATATGCCTGGGAGCTGTGGGGTCTGACTCATTTGCAGAACAGCCTTGCACGTGGGGGTGCCACGTATGCTTCTCAGGGCAGACCTGTCCCCCTCCTCCCCATCAAGCATCACTCACTTGGCACTCAGGCTCTGGTCCAGTGGTTTGCCAGCTCTGGTTCAGCACTCTGCCTGAAGGGTCCCCCCTGACCTCCCTGCCCCACACCTCTGCTGCCCATTCTGGAGCCTGCAAGGGAGGCGGTCAGGCAGAACGAAATGCCCAAATGATGGCCCCTGCTTCCCCTCCTTTCTTTCCTCTTCTTCTCTTTGCCCATTCACCTCTGGCCTCCAAGGAAGTCTGGCACGAGGGGAAGCATGAAGGTGCCCAGCTTTCCAGAAGAAATACCATCCTTGCTTTGTAGTGGAAATTGGAATTTGTGGAGTGGGGGTGGAGGGGAAGGGAGGAGGGAGAGTTTGGGGGGTGGCTTATAGCTTCTCAAAACAGCTTGGCCTTTTTGACCCAGGCAGGATCCCAAGAGAAAAAGGCCATGATTGCATCTAGTGAGAACCACAAAGGAAGAAAAAAAAGAATCTTGGGGGGAGGGCAGAGGGGAGAGGGGGGAGAGAGGAAGGAATCCCAAGTCTTTCTCCTATTTCCCCCAAGAGGAGAGAGAGTAGAGCCAGAGGTGAGGGAAGAGAAAGCAGGAAAGGGAGAGGTTATGTCATTAGAGGCTGGAATCCAATGTTTGGATGAATTGCCATGGTTACCGGAAGGATCTGAGTGAGTAAAAATAGCCAAAAAGGATGCATTCCAAGAATCTGAATCTGAAAGAAAGAAAGGGAGGGAGAAAGAAAGAAAGAAAGAAAGAAAGAAAGAAAGAAAGAAAGAAAGAAAGAAAGAAAGAAAGAAAGAAAGAAAGAAAGAAAGAAAGAAAGAAAGAAAGAAAGAAAGAAAGAAAGAAAGAAAGAAAGAAAGAAAGAAAGAAAGAAAGAAGAGAAAGAAAGAAAGGAAAGAAAGAAAAGGAAAGAAAGAAAAAGGTAAGAAAGAAAAAAGTAAGAAAGAAAGAAAGAAGAAAAGGGATTATATAAAACCAGGAGGACAAAGTTCTGAGTGCTTGAGTGTCCATATTAGAAAGGTGGAGGGAGAAAGGGGGAGAAATACTGATTAATGGGATTTCTGGCTGTATCCAATTCAAATATGAAAATAGGCATCTCAAATGTGTCTTATCTAGTTGCCTGCCCAGTGGCTTGGTTCCCAAAGGAAACATAGATCCTTGGCGACATGTTTCCATCAGGAGATTTTGAGAAGTCTCTAAAGGGAATGATTTTTATTTAAAAAAAAACAAAACCAGAAGACAACAAAAAGAAAAAAAAATCTGGTGGGCAGATTTGAGATACCTCAGAGCTGAGTACCATCAGGCTATCCCAACATTGGTTTTTTGTTTGTTTTTTGTTTTTGTTTTTGTTTTTGTTTTTCCTGGGGATGTGGAGAATATTCAGTGCTTTTTCCATAGGCAGACTCCACTAAAAGGGCTGGGGCTAATGGTTTTTCTTTCTTTGAAGTGACATTTGGGAGCCCTGGAAGTCAATTATGTATTGCTATCTGTGTGCCAGAGAGCTCTTCTAAGTGTAGGCTCAGGTTTGGAGCTGGTAGGAATCTTGCAGGTCCTCTAAGTTCAATCTCCTTCATTCTACAGAAGCGAAAAGTGAGACTCAGAGAGAGAAAGAGGGGTGAGACAGAAAGAGAAACAGAGAGAGAGAGTGAAATAGAGAGATGGAGAAATGAGAAGAGAGACAGAGATAGAAAGAGACATGAAGAGAGAGATACAGAAAAAGAGACGAAGGCAGAGAGACATAGAAACAGAGATAGATGAGATGAGAGAGACAGAGACACAGAGAGACAAAGATAGAGAGAGACACAAAAAGAGATAAGACACACACACAGAAAAAGAGACAGAAACAGAAAAAGACAAGAGAGAGACACAACACATACACAGAGACGGAGGAGGAAAGAAATAAAGAGAAACAGATGAGAAGAAAGACAAAGAGACACACAAAGAGAGAGATAGAGATAGAGACACAGAAAGAGATAGAAACACACAGAAAAAGAGAAAAACAGAGACAGAGACAGAAAAAGACAAGAGAGATGCATACATAGAGACAGAGGCAGAGAGAAATAGAAACAGATGAGAAGAAAGAGACACACACACACACAGAGATGAGAGATAGGGACAGAGATGAGGAAGCAGAGAGAGATTTGAGTTTTCCCCTGATCCCTAAGGAAATAAGTAGCAGAGGTATCACTTGAACCAAGATGCCCTTCCTTCAAATATTCCACTGCCCCATGATGCTTTCTTCACACAGTAGGAAAGACAAAAAGCAAAGCCAAAAATATATACTTTTTCCAATTTGGGATTTATTTTTGATTTTTAAAATGGTATCAATGGGCTATCTCCAGGGAGGATGCGCATTCATCTTCATCTTTTTAACTTTGAAAGCAGGCAGACCCAGTATGTGGACAATAATCTGGGCCCAGAATTGAGTGGGAGGAGCAGAAGAGGCTGGAAGGCCTTTGGGGGATTGCAAAGTTCTTTTAATAACCCCAAAGCTTCGGCCTGAAACAAAGACCTATTTTTTTTTAGCGCCAATATTCTTCCGGCAATGTATGACTTCAAATCCTGGAAAGTTAGTCCCTGAAGGATTAAAGTTAAGGATCACCCAAAGGGCAAAGGAGAGAGCCCCCGTCACCATACTTCATTGATGAGGGATCTTGCAGGAGAAAGAGGGGCAAAGAGTAGTATCAAAGAAACGCATGTGGAAGGGCAGCTAGGTGGCACTGCAGGGGATAGAGCAGGCACCCTGGAGTCAGGAAGACCTGAGTTCAAATCCAGCCTCAGACACTTACTAGCTGTGTGATCCTGGGCAACTCACTTAACCCCAATTGCACTTCTTTCCCCTAAAAAATAAATGAAGTGAGTGGGGGAAGGAAGTTAAACCTATGATAATAGATTGAATAGTGGAAAATGTGTCCAAAACCCGAGAATCCTTTCACTTTACAGATGAGGAAACTGAGGCCCAAGAAGTCTTAAGATCATAGATTCATAACTCTAGAGCTAGGACAGATATCATTTTCCTTATCCATAAAATGAGGGTAACTATAATACCTACTCTTTGCCAACCTTAAATTACCATCTAAATGTTGGCCATCGTTATTTGCCTATTTTTTCTAAACTTGGCAACTTTTTGGCAGCTAGGTGGCACTGTAATGGATATAGAGCAATAGGCCTTGGAGTGAGGAAGACCCGAGTTCAAATCCAGTCTTAGCCACTTACTAGCTGTGTGACCCTGTGCAAGTCATTTAACCCCATTGCCTCAAAAACAAAACAAAACAAAATACACACATGCACATATGTACGTGTGCCAATTTTTAAAAAAGAAGTAAATAAGTAAATAAATAAACTTAACTATTCCTATCCAATCCTTCCAGTTTGTGACTCGCCAGTAACCCAGTCCCCACACTCTCTCCCTCATCTCAGTAGCCAATCAGTCTCCAAATTTTGTCATTTTTATCTTCACATCGATGGATTCTGATGTTTTCTCCCTACTCACATAGCCCACATCTTAGTTCATGCTCTCATCCCTCTTGTCTAAATTAATCTGCCTGTCTTCTCACTGATCTCCCCACCTCAAGTCTCTCCTCACTCTAGTCCATCCTTCCCACAGCTGCCAAAGCCATGTTCCTTAAACCCACACGTGACCATGTCATTCCCTTATTCAATTAACTTCCATTTGGCCTGTTGCCTCTAGCATAAAAAATAAACTCTTGTGTTTAGCTTTTAAAGCCTTATACAATCCCATCCGAACACCCATTGAACATTACTTTCTTTCCTACATTCTCTGATCCATATCCTCACATAGAATATTCATCTCCCATCGCCAGGCCTTTGCACTGGTGATCCCTCATGCCTAGGACACACTCCCTCTTCGCCTCTGCCATCTAGAATTCTTTTTATCCTTTGAAATGGAGCCCAGGAATCACCATCTACACAGAGCCTCTCTGATGTCCCTTCCAAGTGCTGGTAGTTTCATTCCTACATGGCCTAATATTTGTTTATTTTTATTTATTCTCTTGCTACTTATTTTGTATATGCCCTTGCATAGAAACTTGCTCTCTACTCCTCTTGACTATAAGCTGATTGTAAATAAGGATTATTTTTGTTTATCTTATTTATATCCCCCAAATCTCTGTGATAATACTATGAGCTACTCAGATCCAGTGTGAAGTATTTATTCAGGAGTCCTACAAAGTATCCATCTTCCAGGAGAAAGTCTAATGGGCAATTAAAGTACTTCATGTTTTTGTATTTGTTAATGAACTTCCAAGAGTCCTTTGTATAATGCATTATTTTATAGCAGTAAAGTAAAAGACTGTCCCATTTTAAAATAAATATCCAGGTGGTGAAGTGGGTAAAGCACTGGGCCAGGAGTCAGAAGGACTTGAGTTGAAACTCAGCCTCAGACACTTACTAGAGATGTGGTCTTGAATTAGTCATTTAACCTCTGTCTGCCTCAGTTTCCTTAACTGTAAAATGGAAATAAAAACAGCACCTATCTCACAAAGTTGTTATGAGAATCAAATGAGATACTATTTTTAAAGTGCCTCTTATAAAAGTAAGTACTTTAAAAATGCTTATTCTCTTCCCACTTTCCCTGATTCAGGAATGGGGAAATGTATATTTGGGGGGAACTTTGGACACCAATTGTACCTATTCTAGATTCATATTTCCCTAACTTTGTTTTAGGATGGAGGTAATAAGACAAAGAGATACTGCCCCTTTTGGGGACCAACTTTAAGGATCAGACATGGGTCTGTGTGAGCCCGGGATCCTTGGAGTTGTTTTTAGTTATTTAATATTTTCCCCATTTACATTCAAAAACATTTTTTTACATTTGTTTTTAAGATTTTTTAGTTCTACTTTCCTTCCACCTACAATTAAGAAACCACATATGAAGTTATTAAAAACATTTCCATAAAAGTCAAGTTGTGAAATAAAACATAGATTTCCCACCCTAATGAAAATAAAAACCCTCAAGAAAAATTAAATTAAAAATAAAGGGAGAGGTAGAAAGAGAAACAGAGAATACTTCGATCTGTAATCAGACTCAATCAGTTCCTTCTCTGGGTATAGATAGGATTTTTCATCATAAGTCCTTCAGAGAAGTTGCAGATTATTGAACTACTGATAATAACAAAGTCATTTATAAGCTAATCATCCCAGAACATTGCTATTACTTCTTATGCAGTATATTTCACTTTCTCCCTCGAGGACTTTCAAGGTTTTTTTTTTTCCTAAGAGCATCCTGCTCATCATTTCCCAGAAAACAATAATATTCCTCCAGAGAAACTTGCTTCAAAAAAAAAAAAGGTTTTTTACACTTGCTATTGCTAATTGTACTTTCCTCCTTTCATCCTGTCCCTCTTCAAAAGTGTTTTGCTACTGACCGATCCCTCTCCCAATATGCCCTCTCTTTTATCACATACATTCCCTGCCTCCTTCCCAAATCCCATTCTCCTCTTACTTTCCTGCAGGATACGATAGATTTCTATACCTCTATTGAGTATGTATGTTATTTCCTATTTAAGGTATTTCTGATGAGAGTAAGATTCACTCACTCACCCTTTCTCCTCCTCTTTCCCTCCACTGTAAAAACTTTTTCTTGTCTCTTTTTTATTACTGATAATTTGCATCATTCCACTTCTCCCTTTCCCTTTCTCCCAGTATGTTCCTCTCTTACCCCTTAATTTCATCATTAAAAAAAGATGTTATCCCTTCATGGAATCCTTGGACTTTGAGGGGCCCAGAGTTAAAATAATATTTACTGAATTTGAACTTTGAGATTCCTTCCAATTCTGAAATCCTATAATCTTTGAAATTGAAGTTATTCTTACTGTTACTCTTATTGTTTAAAGATCCACACAGACGATAGAAGTCTCTGTCCAGTGAAGGGTCCAAAGACATGGCCAAATGATACTCTCCACTTATAGACAGAGAACTAAAGAATGAATGAAAAAGTGTACTAAGGTTAAGGTCTGGGAGTGCAAAAACAAAAATAAAGATAATCCCTGCCATCTATTACCTTACGTTCTAATGTGGGAAACAAATACAGAGGAGAGTATTGTCCAGAGAGGGGCACTTTGGTTCAGACAATTACAGGAATAGTTTGTGACAGAATATATTGGCACACCCCATCCAGGAACAATGACAGAGTTCATTTGATCATGGTTCCTGCTCCCAGAATTGGGAAAGGTTGGGAGAGGAGGGAAGAAAGGGTATTTGGCAAGAGGGCAGAAGTCAGGCAAGTGGTTGAAGAGGCTACTGGAGAGGGAGCAGAGAAGCCTTGAAATGCTTTCCAAAAATAGGATTCCTGGAAAGGTCATCACCAATTAGGGGACTCATCACCAATTAGGGGACTGGGGAATCTAGGGAGAAAGTTCCACATATAATTCCTAATTCTGCCTGCTGGGATCAAGCAGAACAAATCAAATCCACTTTTCTGCATAATAATTTTTTAAACATTTTATGAAAAGGCAGCTTTTATGTCACTCTAAAGTCTTCTCTTCAGCAGACTGAATGTCTTCAAGAGATGTAGTTGCAGTTCCTCTCCACACCTTCTTATCCTTTGAGATTCTTATGCATGCCCTTCCATAAATCCCTCACTGAAAATCCATTTAATATGCTAGGGACTGTCCTTTACTTTTCATTATATTTCATGGATACCAATGGAGCATGAAGGTTTTCCATTGTTTGTTGCCCCTCCCTATCATACAAGACTGACTAACCTCTCTTTTAGGGCACAACACTTTCTGAGGATATCATTGATAAGACCAGAAGATTGTTGCTTCAGGAAATAGCTTGAGGTCCTTAAAAACACCAAGCTATTTCCTAAAAGCAATCCACTCAATTAACTAATGAACATTTATTAAGTGCTTACTATGAGATAAATTCTAAGGTAGGTCCTGGGAATACAAACACATAAAAAGAATGGAACAGTTCTTATTTTCAAAGAGTTTACACTCTAGGCAGCTATGTGGTGCAGTGAATAGAACATGCACCATGGAGTCAGGAATATTTATCTTGAGTTCAAATCTGGCCTCAGACACTAGCTATGAGACCCTGGGCAAGTCACTTCATCATGTTTGCCTTGGTTCCTCCTCCGTAACATGAACTGAAGAAGGAAATGACAAACTACTCCAGCATCTTTGCCTGGCAAATGGGATCACAAAGAGAGGGACATAACTGAAAAACAACTCAACAACAACACATTGTAGTGGGCGGAAAGACACTTTCTTCCTCCTTTTCCATTCTAAGTCCAACTCATGCTCCATTCTCCTAGTCTGTAAGGACTGTCTATTGAATTTCTTATCAGAGTTTGGATAATCAGCATTCCTCATGCTTTCGGTTTTTCCTGTGTGAATAGTTTAGTTGACTTTAAGTGATCAAGCATCTCATTGGGAAGGCTCTACTGTTTTCTATGATTTTCTTCAAGCAGCACAATGCCATGCACAAACAGGAACAAGTGGAGGAAATCATTACCTATAGGCAATCTCTCTTCTATTTGGATTCTGGGATGGATCTCTTCTGTTACAACAACACACATTTGGAGAGTGTACATCTCTGTTTTATACGTCAGTTGATATTAAGAATCAAAGAGTTGTTGGATACTGTTATCTCGACTATTGTATCTTGCAAACAATCTTAGAATATTTTGGCAAATGCATGGCAGACACCGTGTTAGAAAAGATCCTTTAAGGCAATGTTTTCCTCCACCAAAGCAGATGCTTGTTAAAAATAGTCAACAAAGGGAAGCAAAATGGATTTTGTTTAATATGGATTTTTATTGATCTCTTTTGTTTTACATCTCCTAGATTTTTTCCATGCATCCCTTATCTTTTCCCATCTCGTGAGCTATCCCCTGCAAAAAGTAATTTTTTAACAAAATAAAAAGAAGAAAAGTCAGCAAAAATCAATCATTGCACCCTTAAATTCTGACATTATATACAATATTCCATACTGGTGGATGCTACAAAGGACCTTTGCAAAGGAGTATTGGGAAAACATCTCTTTATATTTCTTCTTTGGACAAGCTTGTACTTTACAGCATTTGTTTCAATTGTTTGATGGTTGTTCTTTCCATTTACTTTGTTATTGTCATTGTGTAAATTATTTTCCTGGCTCTGCTTACTTTGCTTCACATCAGTTCTTGATCTTTTCATGTTTCTTTGTATTCATCAGTTTTTTTGGCAGCATAGTAATGTGCCATTTGTAATTATCCATAGTAATATCCTGTGCTACTTGTAGCAATTGGTGAGCACCTCCTTTGTTTCTAGTTCTCTCTTAACATAAAAAGTACTACTACAAATATTTTGGGATAGAGGTTTTTAAAAAATTATTTGTCTTCTTGGTGTGTAGATTAGAAATAAAATCTTAGAGTCAAAGGCATTTTATGTATTTATTTTTTAAATTGTATTAAAGCTTTTTATTTACAAAACATATGCATAAACAAATTTCCAGCATTGATCCTTGCAAAACTTTCTTCCAAATTCTTTCCTCCTTCCCTCCACCCCCTTCCCAAAGGCAGGTAGTCTAATACATGTTAAATATGTTAAGATATATGTTAAATCCAATATCTATATATACATATTTACATAGTTATCTTGCTACACAAGAAAAATCAGGTAAAGAAGGAAGAACCAATTAGTAATGATTACAGAAATTTGTAGGGCATGAGGTGAGCCATCAGGATTGTTTGATTTGAATTTTTCTTTTTATTAGTTTTTGGAGAATCTTTTCATATGGTTTTCATATGGTTGATCAGTCCATATCTTTTGACCACAGTGGGATTTTTTTTTAATCCCCTTTGTCTTTAAGTCAGTTATATGATTGAAAAGACACGGTATGCTCTTGAAAATAAAGTTCTTTTCTTGTAACTTCATTGAGTTCATCCTCAGTGCAATATAAATTATCACAGAGATTTTGTCAATGAGTGAATATTCATTAATTGAGGAATGGCTGAATAAGTTATGGTATGTGAATGTAATGGAATATTATTGTTCTGTGAGAAACGAGCAGCAGCAGGCTGGCTGACTTCAGAAAGTCGTGGAGAGACTGATGTTAAATGAAGTGAGTAGAACTAAGAGAACATTGTACACAGTAACAAGAAGATTATATGATGATCAACTTTGATGGACCTGGTTCTTTTCAACAATAAGGTGATTTGGGCCAATTTCAATAGACTTGTGATGGAGACAGCCATCTGCATCCACAGAGAGGGGTCTGGGGATTGAGAGTGGATCACAACATAGTGTTTTCACCTTTTAATATTGTTGCTGTTTTTTGCTTGTTTTTTTCTCTTATTTTTTCCTTTTTTGATCTGATTTTTCTTGTGCAGCATGATAAATATGGAAATATGCATAGAAAAAATGCATATGTTTTATCTATATTGGATTATTTGATGTCTAGGGAAGGGAGGAGGAAAAAATTTAGAACACAAGATTTTGCAAGGATGAATGTTGAAAACTATCTTTGCATGTGTTTTGAAAAAACAAAAGCTATTTATTAGTATTTTTTAAAGATTTTGTTGACAGAAAAATAGACTATAATTTTATGTTAACTAAAATCTTCTGAAGGATCAGTTGTTTTTCAGTCTAGTTTTACAACAACTAAGCTTTTCTGAATAGCTTAAAAATAATAATAAGGCCTCTGGTTTAATGGATAAACTCAGGAAGATTTGACACCTAGTGTGTGACCATGGACAAATCATTTAATCTCCTTGTTCCCCAGGCAACACACTAAAGCAACAAATTATAGATTAGGTGTAAATCTGCATTGGTAGAGGGATTTTTCTCACTAGACGTTCACTACACCAATGAAATAATTAGGTTAAAATAAAATAGGGTCTGTACTCCCCCCTCGCCATGCTTTGTTATCCTCCCCTTTTTTAGAGTTCTTGAGAATTAGAATTGGAAATTAGCCCTAGAAATTCTTTCCCTTCTAAAAGAGACTCTATAGCTCTCTGTAAAGGTTATAGGTATAACTGATTGAACACTAGAAACTAAAAATTGAGTTCAAATCCCATGTCAGGTGCCTATTAACTGTATGATTCTGAAGGATATCACTTAGCCTCTTAGTCTGCTTTACTTTCCTCATTTATAAAATGGAGTTAATAATAGCACCTACCTCCCAGGATTGTTGTGAGGATAAAATATTATTTTTCAAGTGTTTTGCAAACCTTAATACACCGTGTTAATGTTTTGTTGTTGAGCCATTTTTTCAGTTGTGTTCAACTCTCTGTAAATCAGTTTGACATTTTTTTGGTGGAGATATTAGAATGGTTTGGCATTTCTTTCTCTAGCACATTTTACAGATGAGTAAACTGAGGCAAAAAAAAAAAAGATTAAATGGCTTGCCCAGGGTCTGAGGCCAAATTTGAACCCAGGAAGATGAATCTCCTGACTCCAGACTATCCACTGTATCACTTAGCTTCCTTCATGTAAATACTAGTTGTTATTATTATTATTATATTATTATTATTGTTGTTGTTGTTATTATATGCTTGGTCTGACCTAGCTGATTTTCCCATCTTTGTTTTCTTTAGTGCCAATCCATTGCCTCATTAGAGACTAAATATAATGATTCTGTTGTCATTGATGGACAACAAAATTTCAAAATCTTGACAGAAATTCTCGATTTTCATTGGATTGTTGCCACTCATTCCATTCGATTATTACAAACACAAGCCATTTCTACCCCATTCCCCTATTGTTGGACCTTTGATTTGATTGCAGTGTTTTGCAATCACATATAATATTTCTTACCAATTTCTTTTTAAATCCATCAAATATTCCTAATAAAGATCTGAGATTTAAGATAGACTATAGACTTGATAACTATAGACTTGATGTGATCTCAATGATAAAGGAAGCTCTCAAATAAGGAAATTCCCTCTTCTAATGTAGATTAATGCTTTTGCACAATTTATAGTCTCAGAGAAATGTAAATAGTTTTGTTTTGTTTTTTTCCCTGAGGCTGGGGTTAAATGACTTGCCCAAGGTTACACAGCTAGGAAGTGTTAAGTGTCTGAGACCAGATTTGAACTTGGGCCCTCCTGAATTCAGGGCTGGTGCTCTACCCACTGCATCACCCAGCTGCCCCGGACTAAGTAAAATAGTTAGGTTAACATAGTCAGTAGGTGTCAAAGACATATTTTAATCCAGGATTTTTGTGGTTCTATGGCCCACCCTCTAGTTATTTTATCTCTCTATAGTACAAGAATCTGCCCTAGGTCATCATGAGATAGAATAGTTTTATTCAAATGATTCTGAAGGCTGAAATAAAAGAGGATCTACATGAAGAGCAGTGGAATATGGATCTGTCTTCTTAGACATTGGTGAGCCCCATTCTGAAGAAATGAGCAATGATTTCCATTTTCTCAGCTGATCTAAGATATAGAGGAAATTGATATTAGAATAAGAGCCATTCCCCAAAGTATTAGTAGGCAAAGGAAAGGAATAAAGAACAATTACAAACCATTAACAATTTCTATGAAAGATGAATTTTCATAACTAACAATAAGAATGATAAAACTGAAACAATTCTAAAGTTTTTCCTTACATCCAGCAAAATGGACAACAGATTAAAAACAAATAAGAAAAAAGTTGACATTGGAGGGACTAGAAAAAAGATCAGAGTGCAAATTATTATTGGTAAAATCATGAATTAGTCCATCCATTTTAGAAAGCAATTTGGAATTGTTATTTAAAAGTAACTAAAATGACCAGACTTTTTAACAGAGATTCCATTACGAGGCACTTACCTTTAAGGAGGTCAAAGGTATACACAACAATCCCCTGTTTATCAAGACATTTATAATAGCATTTTTATGGTAGCAAAGAAGTGAACACAGAGACAGTATCTGCCAATTAAGGAAAGGCTAAACAAATTGTTGAGATAATGAGATGTTAGACCACTATAGGGAATGATAGATATGAAAAATTCATAGAACCATGAAAAGACATAAACAAACTAAAAAAGAGTTAAGCAAGAAGAACCAAGAATACAACTTAAGAAAATGACCAGGACAATGTAATCAGAAAAGGTGAAAAAAAGGGAAACTGGATGTGGTATGAATATATTCTTTAGAAACAAGTTAAAATATACTCAGAGAGCTAACAAACTGGGCATTCTCTTTGATCCAACAGTGTCCTCTACTAGGTCTGTATCCCAAAGAGATCATAAAAAAGGGAAAAGGACCCCCATGTTTGGACCAAAAATGTTTGCTTTTTTTTTAAAAAGCAAGGAACTGGAACCTGAAGGGATGCCCATAATTTGGGGAATGGTTAAATAAATTATGGTACATAAATGTTATGAATATTATTGTTCTATAAGAAACAATCGATGGGATGATTTCAGAGAAGCTTAGAGAGACTTACATGAACTGATGCTGAGTGAAGTAAATAAAACCAAGAGGACATTGTACACAGCAATAACAAGCTTAAGTGATGATAAACTGTGATAGACTAGGCTCTTTTCAACAAAGAAATGATTCAGGATAATTCCAATAGACTTGGGTTATTTTTGTTTTTGTTTTTCAATATACTTTGATGGAGAGCCATCTGCATCCAGAAAGAGGATTATGGGGACTTGTTAAGGGACACCCCGAGAGTTGTGGATCATAATAACATCTAAAGGAGTTGCAGGGCAGCCTTTGCTGACACAGGTGTTGCGGACTAGGAATGAGATAAGTTGGAGGCAGAGGGAAGAAGAGGAAGGTCAGACAATGCACCGGCCTCTCAGTCTCCTTGTATCATCCTCTCATGAGAGAAGATCCATTCTGGGTTGGATCTCCAGCAGCCACTGTCAGGTGGTTCCTGTGTACTCCAATAGGGACTGAATGTGGATCACAACATGGTATTTTCAGTTTGTTGTTGTTTGCTTGCTTGTTTTTTCTCTCTCTCATTTTTCCCCCTTTTGACTTGATTTTTCTTGTGCAGCATGAAATATGTGGAAATATATTTAGAAGAATTGCACATATTTAACTTATATTGAATTACTTGCTGTCTAGGGGAGGAGGGGGAAAGAGGAGAAGGGAGGGAAAAAATTGGGAACACAAGGTTTTGCAAGGATGAATGCTGAACAAAATAACTGTTTGGACATGTATACATATATTGTATTTAACTTATACTTTAACATATTTAACATGTATTGATCAACCTGCCATCTCAGGAAGGGGGTGAGGGGAAGGAGGGGAAAAGTTGAAACAAAAGGTTTTGCAATTGTCAATACTAGAAAATTGCCTATGCCTAAAATTTTTGTAAAAATTTAAAAAAAATTTAAAAGGATGAATGCTGAAAATTATCTTTGTATATGTTTTGAAAATAAAAACTAGCATCAAAAATAGTTTTAAACACACACAAAAAATAAAAGTTAAGAAAATGTACTTCTTTCCCCTCTTTATAGAGGTATGAGCTTATGAGTATACAGTTTTGCATACATTGTCAATCAATTAATAAACATTTATTAAGCACCTACTGTGTTTAATGCCCTTATCAGAGAAAGTTCTGTGCTTCTTGAGCAAAGCAGAATTGAATTAGCTCAGAAAAATCCAAGATGTGCAGAATTAGAGAAGCTGCTCCAAATGTTCATAGGGACTATTTGTGCCCAACCTATAGCAGAGCATTTTGAGCTCATATTGCCCTGATCCACCACAGTCAGACACACTGTAACTTGAGTTTAACATAGTGATGTCATTATGGTCCTTTTAAAGAAAGAACAACAACCATTAATCACCTACTATATGCCAGGTACTGTGTGAAAAACTGGTAATACAAAAAAAAAAAAAAAAAAAAAAGCAAAAGACAATCTGCATGGAGGATCTCACAGTTTAATGGGGAAAACAAAGTACAAACCGTACACAGAATAAAATAGGAAACAAGAGATCTAGAAGACACTAGAAGGACAAGAGATTGGGAAAAGTTTCTTGAAGAAGGTTGGATTTAAGATGGGATCTGAAGGAAGCTGGCTGGTAGAAATGAGGAGGAAGAGTATTCCAGGAACTGGAAAATTGCCAGAGAAAATGCCTCCAGGTTGGAGGTGAAGTGTCTTGTTTGAGGAAGAGCCAGGAGACCAGTGTCATCAGATCATAGGGCATTTGGTGGCAGTAAGGGAGTGTGGGGGGCATAAATTCAGACACAGTTGATACAATGGCTAGTTTTGCTCAGCTAATCTCCTTTTCCTTTTCTTTTCTTTTCTTTTTTTTTTTTCTTTTTCTTTTAACTGACAATAATGCATAGGAAAAGAGATAGGGACATTTTCTGAAATGAGGTGATGTCAAAATAAAACATATTAGTAATTTTTTTTTTGGTCTAGACCTGTCCTATGATTTAATTGATGTAGGGAAATCCCAGAGAAGAAACTCCCTATCTCAATGCAGATTGGGAAATTGTCCTGTAATTTATAATCTTAGCCAGCTGCCTGGGGCACCAAGAGAATTAAGACACTTCTGGTCACATAGTCAGGAGGTGTCAAAAGTAGGGTTTGAACCAAGGTCATGGACTCTGAGTTTATTTTTTATCCATGTTGTCACACTTCCGATCAATAAAATTTTTGTTTAAAACACAAACAAATGATTCTATCCAATTTAAAAAATCATTTTTTATTTGTTTCTAATGACATTCTTAGGAAATATTCCCAACAATTTAAGTCAAGGAGTGGGATTATTTTTTTATCTTTTGCTTGATTGCTTTGCAAAAAAAAAAAAAAAAAAAATTCTAATTTGCAGTTCTATTAGCAATGAATGAGCTCACCTGTTTCTCCATAAGTTTCTAATTAAATCCTTATTTCACATACTTTTGTAGCTGAAAGCCAACTAGAACAATCCACACCCAGAATAGAATCCCTATTACAAAATATTGATAAGTGACCCTCCCAGTTTTCACTTGAACCTTGAGTGAGGGCAGAATCCAACACTGTCTCTTGAGGCAATTAGGTGGCATAGTGGATAGGGTTCTATGCCTGGAGTCAGGCCTGAGTTCAAACCTAACCACAAACATCTACTGTTTGACCTTGGACAAAGAGGGGCAGGTAGGTGGGGCAGTGGATAGAGCACCAGCCCTGAAGTCAGTCAAATCTGATCTCAGACACTTAATACTTCCTATCTATGTGACCCTGGGAAAGTCACTTAACCCCAGCCTCAAAAAAAAAAAAAAAAAAAAGACCTTGGGCAAGTCACTTAACCTGTTTTGCCTCAGTTTCCTGATCTATAAAATGAAGATGATAATTAGAACACCTATCTCCAGGCTTGTTAGAAGGGTCAAAGAATATTATCATTATAAAGTTTTTAGCACGGTGCCTGGCACACAGTAAGTGCTTAATAAATGCTAATTCCCATTTTTCACTTTTGGATAGCTCTCAATATTAGGAAGTTTCTTCCTGGCACTGACCTCAAATTGACTTTTTTTCTACAACTTTCCTTCCACCGATTACTTCCAATTCTTCTTGGTCTCCTTCCTAAGCAGTAATTCTCAAAACTGAAAACGGTACTTCAAATGGGGTCTTCTAGAGCACAGTACAGTGCCATGATCCCCTAATTCTTCCTTGTAACTCTTTCTCCCTTAATACAACCCAAGGTCTCATTCGTGAAGACAGACTTGCATGGAATAGGCTGGCTGAGCTCTGAGTAGGTTCTTAGCTTTCAGTGAGAACCTTCTCCAGGTGCCAAAGTTGGGGGGGATGGGGAGGAGAACAGAATGAGGTCAATCAGTGGGTAGCCTTGGAATGTTCTTCCAGAAGCCCCATAATTCCCCTCCCCACACCATGCCAGATCTCAGCTTGGAACCCTTCCTGCAGGACGGGCGTTTCACAGGAGCCCAATTTCCATTTCCCCCACCCCCAAAGAAATCGTTCACATAACTTATATAATGAATGAGCTCATTCTGCAGGCCCCTGCCAGAAACGATCAATTCCAATGAAGGGCTGCTCAGATTTACAGTGAGAAATAGAATTGGTCAAACTCGACTGTGGCTGGCCCAGGCCCGTTCTTCCCCGTGGGCCTCCTCTTGGGAGAACACACTATATTCATTCCAAGGAACAGTGTATGGCCACGAAAAGAAATGAATGGTTTGTGTTGGGAGGAAGGGAGGGAAGGAAGGGAGGGAAAGAGAGATCAGAGAGGGGAGGGAGAGAAGGAGAGAGATGGAGAGACACAGAGAGAGCAATGGATGAGAGGAAGAGAGGAGAGAGAGAATTAGAAAAAAAGAAGAGGAAGGAAGAAAATGAGAGAGAGGATAAGAAAGAAATGGATGAAAAGAAGAGAGAATAGAGAATTAGAAAAGAGGAAGGGTGAGAATAAGAGAGGGAGATAGAGAAAAAGAAAATAAGAGGGAGAGAGAGAATGAGAAAGGAAGATGGAGAAAGAGAAAGAAATGGATGAGAGGAAGAAAGTAGAGAGAGAATTAGAAAAAAAGAAGAGGAAGGAAGAAAATGAGAGAGAGAATAAGAAAGAAATGGATGAAAAGAAGAGAGAATATAGAGAATTAGAAAAGAGGAGGGATGAGAATGAGAGAGGGAGATAGAGAAAGAGCAGAGTGGGGAAAGAGAAAGGAAAAGAGAAAAGAAGAGAAAAGAAGGAAAAGAGAAAAATGAGAGAAGAAAATGGAGGAAGGAGGAAGAGAATGAGAGAAAGAACAACAAGGAAAAGAACAATAATAATCATAGCACTTTACAAGCATCATTTCATCTGATTCCCACAATAATCCTGGAAGTTAGGTGATATTATCATTCCCATTTTACAGATGAGAAAACTGAAGCACAGAGACATTAAGTGATTTGCCCAACGTCACACAGGAGGAGGAATTCAAACTTAGGAGGGGCATCGAGATGACCTAATAGACAGGAGAACCTGAGTTCAAATTCGACCTAGGTCACTTTTTAGCTTTGGGCCCTGGGCAAGTCACTTAACCCCAACTGCCTCAGGAAAGTTTTGTTTTTTTTTTAAAGGGAATTCAAACTTAGCTCTTCCTGAGTCTATGCCAAAAATTACTACTTAACTATCTTTTTAAAAAAAGGGAAGGAGGATGGCAGGAAAGCAGAAGGGAAAGAGCACAAGGTCTGCCAGGGGCCTTGTAGTCCCATTACTCAGACAGTAAGACATGGGCCTGTTCCCAGAATGAGTGAAGATCGATCCTCAGGCGGGCACTGCAGGGAGTGCCTGGTTCAGGCTGCCGCCTTTTCCGGAGGTTTTCAAGGGGTTTTGTCTGCTCTCTGTGGCCAGGCTGCTGTCAGGCTCAGGCTCCATAATTCCTGGCCAGGTCCAGCCCAGCTTCCAGCAGCTTTCCTACAAACCTGGGCAATCTAGAGCCACCCCCTCCCCAAAAGGAGGCTCGGGGGACTCTGAGCGGGATCTTGATTATCTGGAGGGAAGGGGAGATCTGGAGGGAAGGATCTGGAGGGAAGGATCAGGAGGGAAGGATCAGGAGGGAAGGATCTGGAGGGAAGGGGAGATCTGGAGGGAAAGATCTGGAGGGAAGGGGAGATCTAGAGGGAAGGATCTGGAGGGAAGGGGAGATCTGAGGGTAGGGAGAAGCAGCTTCCTTAAGGTTTGCCTAATGGAACTTTCGTTGCCCTGCTCCCCCCCCCCCCCCCCCCCAGTCTCTCCTCTGTAAGGGCCCTTTAAATGGGCGGACACAGTGCATCGGGAGATTGAGGCCCAGAAGTATTAGGACTGCCCTTGGGCGGGATCCTGGCCATATTGAGATAGTTTTGTAATGGGTGACTCTCTCGCTGATTGGCTGTGTGTGTGACCTCACAGGCCCTATATAAGCCCACTGCAGGCAGCAACTGCCCTCTTTAACCTCGTGCTGTTCACCCTGGCTCCTAGCCTGGGTGGCCAAGCCAAGATGGGTAGCCGAAAGAGGTAAGGATTTTGGTAGTGAACACATGGGTCTTCTGACCAGGTGTTCACTCGGGAACCAACAAGTCAAGGCATCAGTCAGGGCATTATGTGAGTAGGTATAATAAAGGCTTTTAAGATTACACGTGGCTGTTCTTGAGTGCGCTACCGGTTATTAAGCTATAGATTCAAGAGATTGTGGCCAGAGACCTTAGAAGGCCTCAGAGGAGGCGAGCCGGGTAGAGCTCACACTGCAAAGGACAGTGGTCAAAGGTACTCTGGTGGGTCTAGGACAGACTAGTAATTGTAACTGCCAGGAGAGCACGTTACAAATGGCGCCCAACGTGGTGGACGCATCAGAAATTATCAGGTTTTGAAAATATTTAATATTCAGAATTAAGATTCTGAAAGATCCGGTAGAAACGCCACTTAAGAGGGAAGACAGAGAAGCAATATGGACCCAGGTAAATCTGGGATCAGACTCAAGGACACAGCTGAACATAATGCTTATTATATAAAGAGGTTAAAGAGCCAGATGGAAGATCTTTTAACAAAGATCACCACTGAAGAACAGCAGGAAGCTTGTAATCAAGCTCCACAAAGGCTATCCCCACACCCAGTAAATAGAGCTAGGAGAGGGAGCAACCTAGAGCTAATGCGATTGTATGACAGTAGAGAGTATAAAATGCCACAGCAAGAGTTGCTGGAATTGCAGGTTAAACTACAGATGGAGATAGAGAAAGAAGAAAAAGCTAGGTTACTACAGATAGAACAGGAAGAGTTCAAACCAGTGGCTGAAACTAAGGAAGGAAATAAAGGAACCACATGGACTTCAGTTGTAGAAATTCTTCTTAGCGTTTTGTTGGTTTACCTTGTGCATTGTTGTTTTAAGGAATTTATTGATGACTCTTTCATTGAGAAGAAGTTTAGTTCTTTTTATGTGCAAAGCTCAGGTTTGATCTTAAATCAGCCTTTGGGGAATTTTCCAATTCTTCTTCCCTCTGCCTCACCTTCTTGGGCCAAGGGAGAAGGGGGAGGAGGAAAAGGAAGGGCGATAATATCATCAGCACTGCCCATTAATCCATTTAAAACTCCTGTGTCTTCATTTCAAAGGACAGGAGTAGGCTTTATGCCCCAAGGCAAAAAGGAATTGTGGGGTATTGAGTATAATCAGAAAAGTTTTGAAAATACAGTTCAGTTAATTTCTAAGAAACCTTACAGGGATAAGACCTTGCAGTTAGAGAGAGTGGAGTTTTATACTTGTAAAACTGCTAGGATCGTCTTTGGAGAGTTGAAACTCCTCTTTTCTTACCTCGTGGATTTTCCACTTCCACAGGTGAGCTTGATTTCCCAACCCCCTACGGGTACTTATAAAACAGTGTCTATGTCTAGAATGGGTTGGAAAATTGCTGTTTTAATCACTAGAATAAATAGACAGTGTGTGATCTTTGACCCAGGAGGAAAATATCAGATTTATTGATTCACACTCCTGGAGTACAATTCGGTATCAGAAACTCAAACTTTGATTTTTAGGCAAAAGAATTCAGGGATATAGCCAGAGTGTTCTAGTAAAGTCATTACTGCACAGACTATCCCCAAGATCTCTTCTAAACAAGAGAAGGGAATTTTGGGATATGTGATTGCTTACAATTTTAAATTTTGATTTTACATTTTTAAACACTTTTGATTTTACATCTTCAAAGTATTTTGATTTTACATTTTAAAGTTATTTTGGTTTTATATTTTTAATCTATTTCGGTTTTACACTTTTAAATTATTTTGGTTTTACATTTTTAAATTCTTTGCATTTTACCTTAGCAATGCACTTCGGGCATACACAGAAAGTGCAGCTAAGTGACAGACTGACTTTTGTCTGGCTTGTTAATCTTTTTGACAACAACTTTGTTTCCACTGTGATGTGGAAAGGCCTGGATGGCATTTGGAAAGGCCCAAGTTGGGCCCCGGGGGGACATTCCTTCCTAGGTGCAGATCCAGCAGCAGAGTTCATCCCCACCAGAGACATTTGTAACCTGGGGATCCAAGAGAAGGACCAGACAACAGTCCAGAGAGACCAGCCAGATGTCCGCAGCCCTTCAGACGCTGATGGCAGCAATGTCCCTCCTGACCGTGACACCAGAGACAGCAGACACAGTTCCAGTGTTGCAGCTGAAATGGACTGTTTTGGGTGATACGCGATATAAAGACTGTAAATGGACAATGGGCCTGCTTGCTTCTCCCGTGGCCACTTGCCATATGGTGGCCTGGGAAGAGGCTTTGCCCTATGCTTTTAAATTAGTGGGTGAAAAACCAACACACCCACCTGCCATTATTATTGAGACAATGTTACTGGACATGACTTTGCTTATGTGCACCTGTGAAACTAGAATTGTTCTAGAATTGTGAAAAGTGCAATAGAGAATTGTGATAAGCTAGAATTGTTCTAGAATTGTGAAAAGTGCAATTGAGAATTGTGATAAGCTAGAATTGTTCTAGGATTGTGACAAGTGCAATTGAGAATTGTGATAAGCTAGAATTGTTCTAGAATTGTGACAAGTGCAATTGAGAATTGTGATAAGCTAGAATTGTTCTAGGAGTGTGAAAAGTGCAACAGAAAATTGTAAGAAACTAGAATTGGTCTAGAACTGTGATAAATGTAACTAGAATTGTGACAACCTACCTCACTGATATTTGTTAACTAGAATTGTGATGTTTTACCTTGTTGACTTCCCACCTCAGTGTTGACATCCTACCTCATTGGCATCCAACCTCTTTGGCTTATTATCTCGAGTATGACTTTGATGAATGGGTTGAACACTTGGGCCACTGTTGAGCCTGGTTCTCATTGTCATACTTCTGTTTACTGATTTGCTGCTTTGTACCTCCTTGGGCATAACACTCTGTCATCTCATGGATCAAGTGAACTATAGCTGGTGCTAAAAGTTTAGCTTGATGAGATGTGCGGTTCCCGCAAAACAAGAGAAAGGGAATTGTAAGGGCCCTTTAAATGGGCGGACACAGTGCATCGGGAGATTGAGGCCCAGAAGTATTAGGACTGCCCTTGGGCGGGATCCTGGCCATATTGAGATAGTTTTGTAATGGGTGACTCTCTCGCTGATTGGCTGTGTGTGTGACCTCACAGGCCCTATATAAGCCCACTGCAGGCAGCAACTGCCCTCTTTAACCTCGTGCTGTTCACCCTGGCTCCTAGCCTGGGTGGCCAAGCCAAGATGGGTAGCCGAAAGAGGTAAGGATTTTGGTAGTGAACACATGGGTCTTCTGACCAGGTGTTCACTCGGGAACCAACAAGTCAAGGCATCAGTCAGGGCATTATGTGAGTAGGTATAATAAAGGCTTTTAAGATTACACGTGGCTGTTCTTGAGTGCGCTACCGGTTATTAAGCTATAGATTCAAGAGATTGTGGCCAGAGACCTTAGAAGGCCTCAGAGGAGGCGAGCCGGGTAGAGCTCACACTGCAAAGGACAGTGGTCAAAGGTACTCTGGTGGGTCTAGGACAGACTAGTAATTGTAACTGCCAGGAGAGCACGTTACACTCCTCCCCGCCTGGGATCAGATTCCCCCCTGCCCGGCCTCGGGCACTCGCCTCCCGGGAAGGCTTCTCCAGCCACAGTGTGGGGAGACCTGGGCTATGAAAATTTAATCTCCCCGACACCAGGGAGAAAACGCTGACAAAGCTCGGAGGTGACGCCGGGCCTGCCTGAAGAGGAGGCTTCAGGAAGCAGAGGGACAGACGCCAGCCCTGGCCTGACTTCAGCCCACCGGGCTGCCTTTGCCAGTCAGGGACGCTGGGCGGTGGGGGAGGGGCGAGGGCAAAGAGGGGGTGCTTTCCTAACTTTTCAGGGCTAAATGGGTCCATTCTGCAAAATGTCTGGGAGGGAGGAGGATGGCCTTCCCACCCCTCCTCTCTTCTCCCTTTCCCACTCCTTCTTTCTGTTCCCCTTTCCTCCCTTCTTCCTTTCTTTTCCCCTCCTCTCTTATCCCTTCCTCACTCCTCCTTTCTCCTCCCCTCTTCTCTCCTCCTTCCCTTCTTTTCTTTTTCTCTCCTCTTCTTCCCTCCCTTCTTTTCTCCTCTCCTTTCTTCTTCTCTTCTCCCTCCCTTTCCTCTCCTCTCTTCCCCTCTCCTTCCCTCTTTTTTCTTCCCTTCCTCCATTCCTTTCTCCTCCCCTCTCCTCATTTCCTCTCCTCTCCTCTTCTTTCTTCTTTTTCCCTTCCTTTCTCCTCCCTCCACTCTTCTCTTTTCTCCCCCTCTTCTCCCTCTCCCTCTTTTCTCCTCCCTTCTTCTTTCTTCCCTTCTCTTCCTCTTCCTTTCTCCTTCCCCCTTTCTCTCAGTTTTTCTCCTGCTGCTGCTTGCCCTCCACAATCCAACTCAACCAGCAGGTATTAAGCACCTTCTACCTCCCAGACCGGATGCGGAGCTCACAAAGACCAGAAAACAACACTCCCTCCCCACCAGGAAGACAAACTGCTGTGGAGGAGCTTACATTTGCCCAGAAGTCTCCAATTTTCTGGAACATTGTCTGTCAGTCTGGAGACATTATCTTCTCTCTGGTCTATACTGGGAGGGTGACTCTCTCTAGGTGAAAACCCCTTCCTGCCTGAGGGAGCCCAGGCTCCCAATTGTCCATCCGCCCCCCCCTTTCTTTGGGACATTCTTATGAGATCTGACTGATTGGCAGGGTCTTCCCAGACCGGCTCCCAGCATCCTCCGCTCCATGGCTCTGGTTTTCTGAGCTTGGCTCAGGAGGGAAGTCAGCTTCAGGCGGCCTGGCCAGAGCCTTTCCCTCCTTAAAGCCTTAAAGACCACAGGGCTCAGGAGAGAGGACTGAGAGCAGTGAAAAACAAAACAAGAAACCTCGCTGACAAGGAGAGCTGTCTCCAGGGGGAATGGATGCGTCTAGAAGTGGCAGATCCCCCTCCCTTGGGAGTCTTCAAGGAGAGGCTGAACAGCCGCTCCTTGGGTCTGTTGTAGCAAGGACTCTTTACAGGGGGCCTAGGTGGCCTCCAGCTCTCGTATTCTGTGGTTTCATGATCCCTAACGTTTTCTCCCTGGGCACTCAGTAGGTCTTCTAGAGCCACAAAATTGGGGCAAGAACCTCAGTTCCACTGCTCCTCTCAGAGCTTACCAAGGGTGTCACCAGGAGTTTGGGAGCCTCGGGCAAGGCTCTAGAGGTACATTCTCAGGAACATGGTTGGAAGCACAGGAAATGCATGCAGAATGGGAGTGGGGGAGGGGAGGGAAGCTGCTCAGAAGCCTTCTGTTGCAACTATTTTTGCTAACAAGAGAAGCGGCCCTGACATGGTGGCCAGAGATCCTGCCTCCTGGTGAAGAAGCTCTAGTTCAGATCAAAGCTTGCCTTATGCTCTGCCCATCTTCTGCCTCTCGGCGTCCTTGACATTCTTCAAGGGGGCTTCCCACATCCCCCAAGTCATCAATGCCTTCCTCTCTTGCAGCCCCAACTTGGTGATATGTCATTTCCCCTAAGTGAATGGGATCTCCTTAAAGGCAGGGACTATTTCTGCCGCCCCATCACTCAGCCCTGGCTCATAAGCCTTCATCCATGCTCCTTGTGAGAGCTTCAGCTGTAAGAGGAGGGCAGCTGATTACATTTGAGGAGTCTCTTTTGCTTCTAAACCTGTGGTCTGAAGCCAGAAACCTTTCAGGGCCTCCAAGCACCTCTCTAGGACATTAAGTTGCTAGGCAGATAGGATCTGTAACTTTGCAAGTTGCCTTCAGGCAATTCCCTACACCCATGAAATCATAAACTAGATGCTAAACTCAGTTGTTTCTCTAACCAGTACTCCAAGTGCCGGATGCACCGGGGCCTTCAAGCCCCACGAAGCCATCCCTAGTTACGGGCCTGCTGCCTGTGTGCATGAGGAAGCCAGGCTGTGGGTTTTCCCAAAGCAAGAGGATGTAGCAGAGACCCGAGTCCCTGGGCAGCCTGTTTGATCTCAGATGCCTGGGAACAGCCTAGGCCCACGCAGAAAGTCATAGATTAGAGCCAAAAAGAAGCCTAGATGTCACATTGTCCAACCTTCCCATTTTACAGATGAGGGACTGAGGTCATTGGGGGAATGACCTCCCCCATTTACAGTGATAGAAAGTGATAGAGCCGGGATTCAAAGTGGGATCCAAATTCATTTTTTTCCCCTATGAATGTGTCAAGGTATATCCATTCAACATATACGCGTTATCTAGTGACTGAAGCAACCCCTTCTCCCTGTCCCTCAAGAAGATTACATCCTGATCAGTTCTGACGGATGTGGCTCTTTCCAACAATGAGATGATTCAGGCCAGTTCCAATGGTCTTGTGATGGAGAGAGCACCCAGAGAGAGGAGTATGGGGATTGAGTGTGGTTCACAACATGGCATTTTCACTCTTCTTGTTGCTTGCTTGCATTTTATCTTGTTTCTTTTTTCTGGTTTGATTTAATTTTTTGTGCAGTAAGATAATTGAATAAATTGTATAAATATTACATTTAACATATATTTCTACCGTGTTCAACATATATTGGACTACTTGTCATCTGGGGGAGGAGGATGGGAGAAGGGAGGCAAAAATTGGACCACAAAGTTTTGCAAGGGCTAATGTTGAAGAATTGCCCACACATTTGTTTCGAAAAATAAAAAGCTTTAATAAAGAAAAAAAGAAAAAAAAAAGGAGATAGCATCTTACTGGGGAACAGGAGAAGAGAGGGAATGTGTCCAGGAACAAAGACAACTAGATAATCTGAGAAGGGAAACTCTTATTAGACTGTGAGCTTCTTGAGGGCAGAGGGAGTTTGTCCTTTGCCTTTCTTTGTAGCCATATCATTTAGCATGGAGGCAGCACATAGTAGGTGTTAATAATTACTACTTGATTGACTGACTGAAGGGATCTCTGTATTGAGTTCAGAAGGGAGTGACTGTTTCAAGGAAATGTTACCTGCTCATTACCTAAAGGCAGCTCTATCCACCCAAAGGGACTCCGTCCTTAGATAAACATTGGTGTCTTAGTTCAAAATCCTCTCAGATTGTAGAGACAGCTCCCTATGTAAGGTTGCTTGATGCAGAGAAGTGGGCTTGGCTTTGGAGGGCAGAAGAAGGCCAAGAACTCTGGGCTGGTGGCGGGAGGGGACTTCCTTCTCTGCTGGCCAGACCATGTCACCAGAGCTGTGATCGGCGGACTGTGTCTGGAGCCAGAGAGGACCCACGAGCTGCATATTAGCACATACCACGGCAGCACGGAACGCTTCAGAGAGCAAGATCTAGGGACTGGATTGAGGGCTGCTCCTGGCACCGGCTCCCCTCCGCAGATCAGCCTGCCATCTCTCCAACCAATGGCACCGCTGGGCCCGAGGCGCAGAGGGTGATTTACTTAAAGTCACAGGGAAAACCTGTTCTCTGCCCCTGAGCTATCTATCTAGAGCCAGCTAGCTAGAGAGGCAGTAGCTGGCCAGTGGAGGATTCCCCACTGGGGAAATGCCTTCACATACACAAGGGGTAGTGGATCGGGAATGGCCCATCATCTTCACCAAATAATTGGTTAATTTCTGCTCAAAGCCTCCCTCCTCTTCCTCCTCAAACTTTTATCCTGTAACCTGAGGGTTATAGAATTCGATGTGGAGGTAGACTGAGCCTTAGACTTCAGAAGAAGAAATTGAGATCTATAGGGGAGAAATCAGTTATTCAAGATCATTCACTATATCCTCTAACCCCAAATCTGACATTCTTTTTTCAGAATGTTCCCTCTCCCAAGGTCTTCTGCCATTCCATGGTGCAGTATTGTTGACCCCTCCAACCTAAGAAACACCATGAGCCCAGTCCCTTTCCTCCTTGTGAGTGTCTATCCCATCCAGGCCCATGCTCAGAGATGTAGCAAGAATGGGCCACCAGGGATGTTGACATGGGAGAGGGAGGTTCCCCTCTAAGAAATTTAGAATCACAAGATGTGATTTCCTTGATTGCCCCTGGGCTTCCCATTAGGGTCATGGTCCTCTCAGGGCCTGCTTCCTTCCATTTCTATGCCCTTTGCCTACTGTTTCCCTCTCCTGTTGACCTCCATCCTGGGATTATTTCCTGTACCACGAGGGATACACAAAAAGGAACAGGTAGAGTGAACAAGATGAGGACGGGCTCACACGGGTTGTACAAATATCCTCAGGCCTTCTTGTGTCTCAGAAGAATGCTCCAATAACTTGTGTTCTGAATTAATCTTTAATCTCTAGGTAAATATTAGATTATTCTCAGCCAATCAGAACACTTCCCATCAACGTTACTCCCGATTCATCCAAGATCATTTCTTGTATTTCTTAATTCAAAGTACTTGCTGGATGGAAACTTGTTCTCATCTTCTTAAGATGTAATCCCTTACTTAATAGGGAAGGGAGGAAGTGGCTGATTGATTTATCCAATCTCACCCTTGGATCTGGACAGAGATTAGAGCAGAAAGACTTGGGCACAGAGTGGACAAGGAGGGCTCCTCAGTCACCGAGAGCCTCCTGTCTGAGAGGCTGCTTGGCAGCCATCCACGGGGTTAAATCTTAGTCCCTGAGTTTAGCTCTTACAATGTGCCAAGTCCCCACTTTGTCCAATCATTTAATCAATACTGGGGTTCACTTTCTAGATTGAGGATAGAAAGGTCACCAAAATCATAGTACCTCAGAGTTGGAAGAGACTCTCAGAAGTTATTCACTCCACCCAGAATCTCTTTTAACTTTAAATTTTTTTTAGCTTTTTAGTTTCAAAATATATGCAAAGATAGTTTTCAAACATTCACTCTTCGCAAAACCTTGTTTTCCAGACATTTTCTCCCTCCTCTAGATGGCAAGGAATCCAATATATGTTAAACATGTGCGATTTTTCTAAACATATTTCCACAATTATCATGCTCTCAGACATTTTAATTAAAATATATTAATTAATTTAATTAATATATGTATGTGTGTATGAGTTATGGATTTAACAATCTTCCAGGCTTTCTGAGCTCCAGAACACCTCCCTGAAGGACCTGTGTGTCCTGAGCACAAGGTCCAGTCCCAGGCCCAAGGGGCCACCTGGGAGAATGGCCCTGTGTGGTAAGGAGCAGCAGGAAAGGCCTGCCTGGCATCCAAAGCCCAGGAAAGAAGTAAGAACATATTTGTTGTGATTTTTGTTTATTAACAGTCTTTTCACACGTTCCCAGTCACATGCGGCCTGAGGAAAGCTCTCAGCTTCACCTCTGCACTTGCAAAATGAATGCTGGAAAATTCCAGGCCTCCTGCAAAGTTAAGCAAGTGGGATGAGGAAGAAAGGAAGAAAGGAAGAGAGAAAGAAAGAAAGAAAGAAAGAAAGAAAGAAAGAAAGAAAGAAAGAAAGAAAGAAAGAAAGAAAGAAAGAAAGAAAGAAAGAAAGAAAGAAAGAAAGAAAGAAAGAAAGAAAGAAAGAAAGAAAGAAAGAAAGGAAGGAAGGAAGGAAGGAAGGAAGGAAGGAAGGAAGGAAGGAAGGAAGGAAGGAAGGAAGGAAGGAAGGAAGGAAGGAAGGAAGGAAGGAAGAGAAGGGAAAGGGGGAGGGAAAGGGGGAGGGAAGAAGAAGAGAAGGAGGAAGAGGGATGGAGAGAAGAAAAGAAAAGGAAATCCTTTCACAGGCATCTCTGTGTTGTAAAGCTTTCCTCCTGAATGACTTCCTCATCTCCTTGGGAACTTTCCTATGGGGGGTTTTACTGTGGGAAAGAGGGCTGTCCACAACCCAATTCTAGCTTTGCTGCAGTTTCACTGCATCAATTAAAGGCTCACAAACCCAGAGATCCTATGCTCTAACTCCCTCAATTCATAGATGAGGAAACTGAGGCAAACTTGGTGAAGTGACTTGCCCAGGATCACAGAGCTAGTGAGTGTCTGAGGCTGGTTTTGAATTCAGGTCTTCCTGACTGCAGGCTCTGTATTCACTGATCCATCTGCCCAAAGGTTATTTACCTGTTTTGTGTCCTTGGGCAGTACAATGAAGCCTCTGGAGCCCTTCTCCGAATGCTGTTCTTAAATAAAGATTATATGAATGTTAAAAATTGTCTTTATATGTAATTGGGGAGAAATAAAATCTTATTTAAAAAATTAAATGCACATTATAAAACACAGAGAATTAAAAAGGAAACCAATTATATTGAAATAGTTATTAAAATATTAACAAACAAACAAACAAAACAAAAAACAAGATCACAGACTCCAAGATGAGAATGTCTCTTCTCTTCCCTCTGCTTTCTCTTTTTCCTCAGCAAACTTACTTTTGGGAATAGGGGGAGAAAGCAGGGAGAAAGAAGTAAAATCTCGCCTTCAGACCCAAAGCTTTCCATTCCTGGAAAACTCTTGAGATGAATTTAGTTAAATTAATTTGTTTGAAGATAAATATGCTTTTTCATGAATAAATGAGTGATTAAAGCATCCCTTAAGTGTTTTATTAGATACAAAGCACTGATGGGGATCAAATAAAAAAGCAAATCAGCCCCTAGCCTCAAGACACTTACATTCAAACATAGGAGACCAAACTATGGAAGATTTCTGCAGCAAGTAGCAGGGCAAGGTGCCATTGTCCTTGCAACAACAAAGCAGAGAATGATGCTTTTTCATTCGTGTCATTTCCCCTGATAAAAATCCTACCATTTCTAACAGGACTTCAGTGGCAAGAACTTTCTTGAAGAGAAACTCTTCCGTAGCTTAAAACAGGAGTTGAAGTTTAACACTGTGGAAGGCTCAGAAAGGATTAAGATTTTGTCATGTATACATAAAACACGTGCACACACACATATATGCATATACCCACAAACACACATTACACACCTGCGCATACATGCATGCACACATAAATACACATTGTGATGTGTGCACACATGTAAAATATACATATGTGTACCTGCAAATACACACATGTATGACTAGGGGATGGCATGGATCAGGAATCAGAAGAGAATAAGAGTACTTGCCCAAGACCACATATAATAAGTAGTATGTTGCTAGAGTTTGAATTTGAAGCCAGGTTATTTACATAGAACTTAGGATGCTTTTCAGCAAATCATGCTCCTTCATGAGATCATAGCATCAAAGATCTAGGACTAGATAGGATCTCCCTTTATTTTATTTTATTTTTTACTATAGATTTTTATTTACAAGATATATACATGGGTAATTTTTCTTTTTTTTTCTTTTTTTAAAATTTTATTTATAATTTTTTGACAGTGTATATGCATGAGTAATTTTTTTTATAACATTATCCCTTGTATTCATTTTTCCAAATTATCCCCTCCCTCCCTCTACTCCCTCCCCTTGATGACAGGCAATCTACATGGGTAATTTTTCAACATGGACAATTGCCAAACCTTTTGTTCCAATTTTTCCCCTCCCCCCCATGATGGCAGGTTGACCAATACATGTTAAATATGTTAAAGTATATGTTAAATACAATATATGTATATATGTCCAAACAGTTCTCCCTTTATTTTAAAGAAGAGGAAACTGATAACATGATTATATGCATGTAATTTATATTATATATACACACATACATATATATTTGTATTGGGGAGAGAGAGAGGGAGAAAAGTTTAGAACTCAAAATCTTATCAAAATTAATGTTGAAAACTATATAATTTGCTAAATAATATTTTTTTCAAAAATATATTTTATTTTCAAAAGTAATATATTATTTATGTTTTTCAAAAAAGAAACTAGACTTAAGAAAAGTTGACTGGTTTCCCTAAGATCCCCTCGGTAATAAGCAAGAGAGCCTGGGAGTCAAGATCACTTTCTCTGGCTCCAAACCCCACACCTTTACCCATTAATCTGCACTGCCTCCTTGAAGCTGAACTGAGAACTTGTTTCCCCAGTAAACTATAAGCTCCTTGAGGGCAGGAATCACTTTTTTGTTTTCTTTTGTCCTTGAACTTCAACACCTGGGATAGTGTTTTGCACTTAAGTAGGGGATTCGAGTGTGTTGAATAAATGAAGATTCAAAGGTGAGATGCAGCGGTGGCAGGAGATCGCCCTTGTGATGACATTAAGCTTTGAGAATGAAGGACACACCTAGAACCACAACAACCAACAATGAACACGGTGAAAGGCACCAGAATCCTGGTTTGTGAAGACCGGTTGAGAGAACTGTTTACTGTGGGGAAGACTCAAGGAGAAACATAATAGCGTTGAGAGACATAATGTTTTTAAATAGACAAGTTAAAATAAAGTGACTAGTGGTCAGGTGCTGGGCTTGTCACTTCCCCTTTCCCTGCTTCAGTTTCTTCATCTGTAAAATGGGGATAATAATGCATCTATCTCCCAGGGCTTTTGTGAAGACACAATAAAATAATATATGTTAAGTGCTTTGCAAACCTTCCACATAAGTATTCACTATTATAATTATTATGCAAAGATGTAAAGGCTGTACCAATAGAGAAGAAAATATCAATTAAGTAGCTCCCAAAAGGCAAAAAAAAAGAGCTCTTCCCAAGAGATAGGAGATACCTTAGGGGGTTAATGAGTTTCACCTTTGTGGAGATGCTCAAAGAATGGCAGAAAAGTCACCTGTTTGAAATGAACAAATGAATGAAGGAAATGGCATTGATTAAGCACTTATGGTATACCAAAAAACTAGGAAAACAAAATACAAAGTTAAAACAATCCCTGCCCTCAGGGATATTATATTCTATAAAGAGACCCCCCCATTTGGGGAGTAGTGACAAGAGAGAGTTATTATAAGAATAACTATACACACCCACACCCACACCCCCATCCATCCATCCATCTATGTATCTATCTATCCATCATCTTTTTTCTTCTTTGTCTATCCATCCATCATCATTTCTCTCTTCCTGTCTGTCTGTCCTTCCTATCTGTCTGCCTATCTCTATCTGTCTATCTCTATTTATCCACTTTAAGATTTGTGAAGAACTGTTTGTTTCTTATTTCACTTGCTCTTCACAACCCTCTGAGGCAAAAGTTCTTATTCCCATTTTATAGACAAGAAAACAAAGACTTGCCCCACGTCACATAGATAGTAAGTTTCTGAGATTTGAACTCAAGTCTTACTGACTCCCAATTCAGCATTCTGATCACTCTGGCTCTTCTAATTAGGTACAGGTCGAATTAGATAGTCTTTGAAATTACTTCCAAGGGGGGATGTGCTGGAGCATGCTCAAGCCAGAGAGCCAATTGTTAAATTTGCAGTGTGAGCCTTTATACCTCAGAAATCTCCAAATGTTTCAAGTTAGGTTTACTTTTATCGTCTAGATTTAAGACGTTGATGAGGGAAAAAGTTGTAACAGGTTAAATTTAAAAGTTTAACATTTAAAAAAATTTAAAGAAAAAAATCCACACTTTTTTTCTTTTAAAAAGAGAGTCAGTTGTGAAAGCTTTGCCAGCACATCCCTGCTTCCACCTCTGAGATTCCATGATTCTGTGAATCAATAGTACTTGTCCTTACGTGGGCAAAAAAGCATTAAAAGAATCCTCAAGGCTAACCATCTCTGACTCAGAATCAGGCTCCCTTCCTGTGTTTTTTACTCCACTGGCTGGAGCCAAGCAGGGCAATAGCATCTTAGCAACTAGAAAACAACAGTGGAGAGGGGGACGCCTACTCTTTAGCTCTCCAAAAATCTGACTCTAAGCACTAATTCGAGGCCTGAGTTAGCAGCCTCTTTGGAAATCAGGGCTTTAGGGTTTCCTTGACCTCTCTTCCATAGCCCCAGTAGATAAGTAACTGACTGTGGACACATCTCATCTCCAGGGACTACACTTCCTCTACTAGTCTCTGGGCTACCTGCGCCAGGCCCTGGAGCTCTCACTCAGTCATTTAACCAACAGGTATAAATATATATATATTGATAATACTGTATTGACACTAATTATGTTTCTTATTTGTTCTTCTTCTTTACTTAATATTTTATATTAAACATTTCCCTTATTTAAAACAATTTTTACATTTGTTTTTAAAAAATCTTTTGAGTTCTAGATTCTCTCCCTTAATCTTACCCTCAGCCCCCATTAAGAAAACACCTCTGAAGTCACACAAAACATTTCCATAAAAGTCATTTGTGAAAGTAATGAACAATTATTAATTTTTAAAATTTGATTATAGTTTTTTATTTACAAGATGTAAACATGGGTCATTTTTCAGCATTGGCAATTGCCAAACCTTTTGTTCCAACTTTTCCCCTCCTTCCCCCTACCCTTTCCCCCAGATGGAAGGTTGACCAATACAGAACAATTATTCATTTGAATACAAGTCCCTGGACAACATGATCTCTCACTGGACAATGTGAGCGAAGAAAACACTGAAGAATGAAAGGTGGGGATAATGACTTTACTCAGGTCTTTATAAAGATATCCCCACTTCCAGCTCTGTAGTTATCTGTTAGGGCTCTTCCCCATCATATAGTTAACAGATTGAAGCCAGTTACAGAATGTCTACACATGCTTGTCTACACATGCTCTAACCAAGTGTCTATCCAAGGCACTTCCCTTACATATCACCATGTCTCCACTGGAATTCAGTTTCCTAGCTTCAGAAGACCCAGTTGGGGGGGGGGGTAACCATGGTGACACAGATAAGGGGGACAGCCCCACATCAGTTTCTCAGGACCTTTCCCTAGGGGAGGCTGATGAATTTGGACCCCTGTAGTTAGATCTCAGCCTACCTTTCAGGCTGTGAAGTGAAAACTTGAGAATACTGGAGGCTTGCCTGAGTCTCAGAAGATATACAAAGGCCAGGTCCTGGGGGAGTTTTGATAAGATCTTAGCCCAGTCTTTGGGGAGATTATATAGTCTAGCGAGAAGATGTGACTCAAGCAGAGACAATTGTAATACACAATTCTTACATAATAAGTGTATTGAAAGGTGCAATGTGAAGAATGATCTTCTGGGAATTGGGGGGTCAACCTTAGCTGTGAGACTCTTCCTGATGTGGGTGAGGTGATAAATAAATAATCCTAGGATCAATTAGTCACTTTCTATCAGAACTATGCTTGGGGAAGTTTATTCTCCGAGGGTAATGAAGGAGTGGGGCAAAGGAGAAAAAGGAGATGAGAAGATCAATGAGGGAGCTATTCAACAATCCAGGCAGGTGGTAATGAGAGCTTGTACTAGGGTCCTGGGAATGGGGGCAGAGAAGGGAGGACAGGTAACTTCCAAGCTAAAGTGATGAAAAATAGAGTGAACACTGGCGCTACAAGCAGAAAAAAAAGTACCTTAGTGTCCATAGGATCAACTCCTTTTGGGAGGGACTTCTCTAGTCCAATCTCCTCAGTTTCTCAATATTTAAAATTAAAAGGTTGGACTGGAGGGCTTCCTCCAGCTCAAAGTCTGGACTGTTAAGAAAAAAGAGAAAAGGAGAAAAAGTTTCAGCCAAAAGTGGGAAATTGCAAGGCTTGAAGGGTTTATATGTTGCATTTTCATTCATTCATTCAAAAAATTCATTGAGTGTTCCCCTCCCCCAAGTGCCTAGCACTGTGCTTATGGCTCTGGGGATAAAAAGGAGGATAAGCCCTTGTCCCCGACCTCACTAGGCCCAGAGTGACTCATAGGGACTCTGGTGCAAGGCGGTGGACACCATCAAAAGACAAACATTGACCTGTGACACTCAGGGGGACCACCCTCCTTTGTGCTGCTAAGACCATGCTCAATCTCCAGAGAGATAGAGAATGACAGAGGTCAGAATTGGTCACTGAGTCTGACCCATGGCCAAGAATCTTCAGCACATTTCCAGTAAGTGGACAGCCAGACTTTGGTTAAGAACCTTTGATTGTTAGGAAGTTTTTCTCGAGACTGAACCTCAATTTGTCTCTTTCGATCTTCTTCCCAACTGAAGAAGAAAGCCCTCAAATAAATATGCAACAAACCAAATTTTCCACATTGACCTTGGTCAAAAATGTCTTTTACATTCTGTAGAAGTGACATTTTTCACGTTCAGTCTTCTAGACTCCTACTTTCTCATTGCACTGATCTTCTTCAAAGTTGTTTTTCCTAGTAACATTGATTCATTGCACAAATGGTTATCATGGGTCTACTCACTTCTGTATCAATTCAGAGAGATCTTCCTAGTTTTCTCTGAAACTATTTTGTTATCTCTTGTGATACAATAATATCCCATTCCATTCCATACAGTAATTTGCTTAACCATTCCCTCCAATCCTGCCTTCTTCCCAACTCTTTATTTTCAAAGGTACCATCATCTTCATTCCAGTCACCCGGGTTTATAACTTCAGAGAGCATTGTCAACTCTTTATTATCTCTCCACCCCCACCCCTCCACATAGGCAATGAGTCAATAAGGTCAAGTCTTATGGATTCTACTTTCATAGCTCTAGAATTTGTTCTCTTCATTCCCCTCAAGTAGTCATCATGGGGTTCAGCTCCCGTCACCTCTCATTTTCACTATTTTATTTGTCTCCAAATTGGTCTCCCTCCATGCAAATTCCCCTCCTCCCTTTATCTTCCACGCAAATGCAGAAGTAATATTCCTGAAGTACAGGTTTAACCATGATTCCCTTTTTCTCCCCCTCTTCTCAATAAACTTCAGCACCTCACTATCCCCTTCTGGATTAACTGCAAACTTCTGTTTGACATTTAAAGATCTTTATAATCTTTATTACATATATATTTTTTTCAAAGACAGAGATGGGAGATCAAATAGGAGAAATTATATTTATATATATATATATATAATAGGAGATATAATATATATAATAGGAGAAATTATATATATAATATAATATTATATATTATTTATAATATATATTATATGTATATATAATCTCTCCTATAATATATAATATATATTACAAATATATAAAATCTCTCCTATTTGATCTCCCATCTCTGTCTTTGCAAAAGTTGTCATTCATGGAATGTATTCCCTCCTCCTCTGTTTCTTGTATCTCCTTGTCCTTCAAATCCCAGCTCTAATATCACTTCTTACGTGAAATCCTTCATGATCTTTCTTTCTTCCTCTCCTCTCCTCTCCTCTCCTCTCCTCTCCTCTCCTCTCCTCTCCTCTCCTCTCCTCTCCTCTCCTCTCCTCTCCTCTCCTCTCCTCTCCTCTCCTCTCCTCTCCTCTCCTCTCCTCTCCTCTCCTCTCCTCTCCTCTCCTCTCCTCTTCTCTTCTCTTCTCTTCTCTTCTCTTCTCTTCTCTTCTCTTCTCTTCTCTTCTCTTCTCTTCTCTTCTCTTCTCTTCTCTTCTCTTCTCTTCTCTTCTCTCTTCTCCTCTCCTTTCCTCTCCCTTTCTCTCCTCTCCTCTTTTCCTTTTCTTTTTCCTTCCTTCTCTTCAGCTTAAAAATGCCTTTTGGATAAAGTGGCATCAATGTGAGATGGCTGCGAATCACAACTGATCTCTCCATCCCTGATGGTGGGGGATGGGAGAAGGAAAGGAAATCTGGTCTGGGTGGGGAAGGAGTGAGAGTCTCCTGCTCTCAAGGGATCAGGGACAGCAGGCTGAGCCACAGGGAAAACAGGGACAGAGTTGCTTGGGCCTGCAAACTTTGCTGGAACCTGGTCAGGGGACAAACGAACTGGGTTTTTTAAAAACCCAAACCAGCATGGAGTCGGCTCTCCCCGCTTGGCCTTTGGAATCTGTGGGTGGACCGGAGTGGGTAGGCAGGAGCGAACCCCCACCCTGCTGGCTGGCTGGCTGGCTCACTGCTGGGCCTGGGCAGGGCTGTGCGGTTCAGAAGTTTACAGGACTGTTTGTGTTCTTGGAGCTGGCGGCCTTGAAGCCAGGGGGGGACAGACTCAGAAAGGAAAATAATACTCTGGTGCTTGAGGCCTTCCTCAGAGATTTCATTTTTCCTCCTTTGGCTTCCCAGCTCCAGGCACAAGGAATGGTGCTCATTAAAAGCTGTACCCCTTGTGGAGAAGTGCAAAGTGGGGTGTGTGTGTGTGTGAGTATGTGTGTGTGTGTGTGTGCTCGCACACACATGGGCCCGCATACATGGGGCTGGGACGCCTGTTTTCTATTTTTGTCGGCACACGGATTCGGGACAGCCCAGAGAAGAGGCTTTGTCCTGCTCCCACCCCCAGCGAGGGCGGAGGGCTGGGGATTGACTCTGTCTGTCTTCAGAATTCTGTGTGGTTTTCATTGCTCCAGCCAAAATGTGTCTGCCATAAGCGGATGGTTTTTATAAATGTGTTTCTAGTTCATGAAAAACAGCGTTGTTGTGTCTCTGAGCTGATGCAGCCTCTACTTTATTCTTCCTTTCCTAGACTTGTCACACATACACACACACACACACACACACACACACACACACACCAGTAACTTTTTTTTTTTTTTACAGAAACGACACAGTGAGAGTGCTAAGGGCTTCTTCCTCCAGGAGAGAGGGGCTAGGCCTGGAGCGTCGTGGGACCTGAGTTGGTGATGTAATCTCTCTGTCATCCCTCCCTCCTTGGGAAGCTGGTCCATGAGAAATCCATCTGGCCTTGAAGAGACGGGGCCCAAGCGTCTGTGGATCAAGATGAGAGAATACATTTGTTTTAAGGATAGGCAGCTTGTGGTCCAATAGTAAATGTGCTGGGTTTGAAGTCACAAGGGCTGCGTTTAAATCCCAGTTTTGTGGATTTCTATGAGTAACCCTCCATCCCTCTGGACCTCATTTCGCTCTTGTCGACACCAAAGGGGGAGGACCGGATGGCCCCTGAGGTCCTCTTCACCTCTGTCAACTCTAATTGGTGTCAAGCTTCCCCTTGACCTACCTGCTGGTTCACAGCCCCCCCCCTTTTTTTTTTCCAGAGTCCATGTTTTCACCCTGCCAGAAGGACTGTGAGAAAAATAAAAAGGAGAGTATATAGAGGGCCGGACTTCTCAGATCCTGCAATTACCAGCTGTGTGACCTTGAATGTGATCAAATGCAATTACATATAGAAATCCCTGTAAATATATCAGCCATTTTTAAAAAATGGACATAGACAATTCCAAGAGAACATTTAAGAGACTCCCGACTCCTCCTCAAGAATGTGGGCTAGCAAGAAAATCTCCAGGAAAAAAAAAGAGAGAAAGAGGAAGGATTGCATTAGTTTTTCTAATTTTTTTTCTTCCAAGAAAATAAACTTTTAAAACTTGTGTTTTCTTGTCTTTACTTTGTGAAAAGCAAAGAACAACCAAAGGAATTTTGAGAGCCAGTAGGGGAGGAGAAGGGGGGGAAAAAGGAGGAGGAAAAGGGGGGGAGGCATGGAGGAGGGAGAAAGAGAAGAGGAGGAAGAGGAAGAGGATGGGGAGGAGGGCAGCGGGCAGGCAGCTGAGATTTGGAAGAAAACTGGATTTTTCTCCGGGAAGGGAACAAGAGGCAAGTGAAAACCAGCTGTAATAGCATTTAAATAATGAGGCCCATTACCGCAACGCTGCAAAAGAGCACTAGAGTGTGGGAGAGAGATATTCCATGTTTTCACAACGGGAAGACTGTCAGGTTTTTGCTCTTTGTCTTTCCAGTGATATGTTCCAGCATCTGCTTTTGCTTCCAGCTGTGCGGATGAGGGACACAACTTTGGCCACTGACTCGATTTCTTCAGATGTATTTTCCTGACAGGCATTTCTGCCTGGGACTGCTACCTCTAAATCCCCACTATGTCCCTGCTGAGACCCCTGAGAGCCCCGAGTTCCCCATGCACACGAACCTTTCCACTCTCAATCCTTTTCCCATTTCTGGTTTGCTTTGGGCTGGGCTCCAAACCTCTGACAGGGAGAGAGGAGGAGGGACGGCTCTCATCCTTGGAGTCATGTAAGGCTGGACTTTCCTAAAGGCCAGTCCTTTCCCTGACCCAGCTGAGAGGGCCCTGCAGAACCCCCTTTCTGTACGGCCTGCAGGGAGGCAGGATTAAAACATGGGTCCTAATTCTGCTCCTTATCCCTATCAACTGGGAGGGCATAGGACCAGTCTCATTTTTCCTCATGGGTGAAATAGGGTTGGGGGAGAATCCCAGGAATATCGCCTTTCTGGGGTCCTTGTGGCAATTGGGGTTAAGTGACTTGCCCAGGGTCACACAACCAGCAAGTGTTTAGTGTCTGAGACCAGATTTGAACTCAGCTCCTCCTGACTTCAGGGCCGGTGCTCTATCCACTATACCAGCTAGCTACTCAGGACCTTGTGAATCTTATAGGAAATAAAGGATTTAAAGTAGCTGCAAACTTTAAAACAACAGAAACATCAGTTATCCTGGATCCAATTAAACCAATTCCATGTTAGCCTCCTGAGATTGAATGACAGAGAGATTTAGACATGTCCTTCTTAAGATCTTCTCTACAGAGAATCAGGGTTCCAATGGCCCATCCCTCCCTGATGCCCACTTGTTGTACACAGATTTATTTACGTGATAACTTGGTGGTGTCTAATCTCACACTCTTTGGGGGGCAAGTCTCTATAGGGACCCAGTATCTTCCTCACATCTTCCTTGTGTGTAAATCTATATATACATATATACATACATCTATACATCTATACATATAGATATATACATCTATATGTATAGATGTATATATATACATATATGTAAATATATATACATATATGTGTGAATATGTATATATACATATATATGTATATGTGTGTATGTGTATATATCTTTAGTCTCTAAATGAGCATTTGTTAGTCAATAGGTGCTTCGGATGTAAAACAAAACAGGAGAAAGCCCCTGAATTCCACTGGGAGAAGGGAACAATGGGTACCCAGAAAATTACATACCAAGTAGATACCCAGTCATTTCTGAGGCTGGGCAAGGCACTGGCACGTGAGGGATTAGGAAAAAACTCCCTGCAGAAGATGACACTTGATCTGAGCTTTGAGGGAAGTTAGATGTCCTAAGAGAAGGAGGGAATGTAATCCAGGAATAGAGGAACAGGCTACACAAAGGTATCCAAATAGGACATGGAATATTCTGCATGGAGAATAACAAACAGCGCAGTTTCTCTGGAGCATGGAAGAGAAGAATGTGACATAAATTTGAAAAAAAGAACTTACCACATTATGAAAGACTTTATCTTGACTGATGGTTGTTACATTGAAAATATATATTTTTAAAGGGATCTGGTCTTCTTTAAGCTTAAATGTTCCTATCCCCAGTGAATCAGTTCATAAATAAGCAGGTATTGAAGTGCTTTCTGATCATAACATCCTATATACTAGAAACACGAATTAAATGAATTAAAAGGCCCTATCCCTGCCTATATTATTTAAAATGGGACCCACTGTATTGGAAGCTGACATTAGGTTTCCCTTGAACTGCGAAAGGCCTCTAATGAGATCCATGATAATTCAAAAGCTTTGGGTCTGATCAGGTACTAGGAAAAACCAAGTGGATGAAGAGTGCCTATTGACTCCTCTATGTTGGGCAGAGACAGGAAATGCCTAGTGATCAGGACCCAGATATGAACAGGAGAAGAGGCTAGATTGCCTTTGAGAAACTGCAAAGTTTGCAAACTTAAACAAAGATCCATTTCTCAAATACATTTTTTTCAATGAATAAAAATCTATTTTTACTCCTTCTTCCCTCCCAGTGGGAAAACAAAAGGAAAAACAAAACTTTTGTGAATAAATGCTACAAAACGAAAGTCCATATTGGCTTAGAACAAACAGAAAGTTTCAGGCTGCAGCCTGAGTTTGGCATCTGTCTGTCACAAGGTGGGTAGGATACTTCCTTACTGATCCTTCTCATCAATCTTGGTTGGTCACTTGTGTGGATCCGAGTTTTCAAGTCTTACAAAATTGTTTGTCTTAGGGGCAGCTAGGTGGCGCAGTGAACAGAGCACCAGTCCTGAAGTCAGGAGGAGCTGAGTTCAAATTTGCCCTCAAACACTTAACACTTCCTAGCTTGTGTGAGCTTGGGCAAAAGTCACTTAATTCCAATTATCTCAGCAAAATAAACAAACAAACAAACAAACAAACAAACAAATAAATAAATAAATGAATGAATGAACAAACGAATAAATAAACAAATAAATGAGTAAATAAATAAATGAATGAATAAATGAATAAATAGATAGATAAATAAATGAATAAAAATGAGTAAAGAAATGAATAAATAAATGAATGAATAAAAAATGAATAAATAAATGAATAAATAAATAAATAAATAAAAAGCAAATAAAGTAATAATTATAATAATAAATAAATAACAAAATTGTCTTTACAATGTTGTTGTTACAGTATAATTTATTCTCCTAATTCTCTTCACTTTGCATCGGTTCATTTACAAGTCTTCTCAGGATTTTCTGAAATCCTCCTTTTCATCATTTCTTACATCGAAATAGTATTCCATTCCATTTATATACTTGTTTCCCGTTCCTCAATAGATAGTCAATCCCTTAGTTTCTAGTACTTTGCCAATACAAAATAAGTTGGTACAGATATTTTGTGCACACTGGTCTTTTTCCTCTTTCTTTCATCTCTTTTGGAATAGGCCTATTAGTGGTATATTAAATCATATCCAAAAATTAGTAACTTTGGGGGCATAATTGCAAATTACCTTCCAGATTGGTTAGACTAATTCACAAGTCTACTAATAGTGTTTTTTTTTTAACTTTTTATTTTCAAAACATATGCATGGATAATTTTTCAACATTGATGTTTGCAAAACCTTGTATTCCAAATTTTCCCATCCTTCCCCTTATCCCCTCCCCTTCATGGCAGGTAATCCAATATATGTTACATATTCCAATAATGTTTTAATGTGCCTGTTGTCCCATAGTCCCTTCAACTTTTATCATTTTTTCTTTTTGGTTAATTTATTAATCTGAAGAGCATGATATTGAAACTCAGAGTTTCTAATGAAGACTCATTAAAAAAAAATAGGGATTGGGAGTGAAGTTGGGATTTCATTGGTCTAAGTAAAAACAAATATAAAGTATAATATATCTAATATATATAAAAATATATATTATATTATATATAAGATAAACATAAATATAAATTCTAGTTGAAGAAACTCTCATTGTCAATGCATGTTGGGAGCGTTTTTTGCAACTTAAAATCTTAGAGTTGACAAAAAAAACTTGGAGATTAGGTGATGTGCCCAAGGTCACAGAGACAGGATGTGCCAGAGACGAAATTAGGATCCAAATCTTCCTAGCTTGGAGGCCAGTCTTCTCTATCCACCATCAGGTTGCTCCTCATTTTAAACATATGATTTGTTAATGAAGTATTTTATTTTTTAATATTTAACATTTTTCATTGCATCATCCCATGCTCCTTCACAGAGATCCATCTCTGAAAATAATGAAGAAAAAAGTTCTTGAAAACTAACAAACACAACAACAACAACAATAACAAAAATCAGGTGACATAGGTAGATGAGTTCAATTGTTTTGATTTTGTTCATTCTATTCCCATTCCTGCAATCCTTGTGTGTATTTTGTTCCTGGTTGTGTTTGCTCTGTTTTGTATTGGTTGTTTTCCCATCGTTTTTGTGTGTCCCAGTTGGCTCAGCCATTCGCCAATTAATGGTGGATCCATCGTTCAGTAGCACTTTGGTGGCGTTATACAACTTAGCAAAACAGAACATTACAGCCCTTGAAGAACTGAGATGGAGAGTCACCCAGAGGCGACCGAGAGGCACATGGTGGGTGTGAGTAGGCCGAGAACAGAGAGGGCAGAGAACCGAAATAATTTGTTGTTAAGTCATTTTTTTTGGTCACATCCAACTCTTTGTGATCCCATTTGGGGTTTTCTTGGCAGATACTGGAGTGGTTTGCCAGTTCCTGAGGAAGTGAGGTGAACAAAGTGACTCACCCAGAGTCATACAACTAGTAAGCATCTGAGCTGGGACTTCCTGACTCCAGAGTCAGCTGGCTGCCCAGGGCCTGAGTAGGATGGAAAAAGAATCTGGGCTTTTTATTAATTAATAAACATTTCTTAAGCACCTGCTACTATATTCCAGGCACTTTTCTAAGCACTGGAAATATCCAAAAGGGCAAAATTTAGTTCCTGCCTTCAAGGAGTCTACAATTAAGTTGTTTATGGTCTGCTAGGGAGAATGACATGTACACCAGATTAAAAAATTAAGTAATTTGGAGCGAAGAAGGGAAGGTTCCTTGATTTCTCCTTTCTCCCTCCCTCCAATGTATCCTTGCCTCAAATTTTTCTAGAGCACTGTTTCTGGATTTTACCTTCCTCTCCCTACTAGATTTCAAGCTTCCAGAGGGCAGGGCCTGGGCTGTGTTACTACCTCTCAGGAGTCTCAGAGCCCAGAGCAGTACATGGAGCGTAGTAGGTGCTTAGCTGATTAATCAACTTCACAAGTTCAATGGATTTCCAGGCAAACTGAAGGGGGATGAGCTTGGCCTGTAGCCTAGACACTTTAGTGGCACTTTAAAAAAAAATTTTTTTTTTTGCTCTCGAGAACATACTGAGCACTCCATCCATTCAATAAACACTTATTCAACACCTAAATAGTTGGCCAGACACAGAACCTGTGGTTTGTTCAATTGTTTCAGCTGTGATGACTCTTCGTGACCCCATTTAGAGTTTTCTTGGCAAAGATCCTAGAGTCATTTGCCATTTCCTTCTTCAGTTCATTTTACAGATGAGCAAACTGAGGTCAACTTAAGTGACTCTCACCCAGGGTCTTACAGCGAGTAAACATCTGAGGTCTGATTTGTACTTAAGAAAATAAATCTTCCTAACTCCAGGCCCAGCACTCAATCCCCTTTCCTTTTGTGATGGGGAAGCTACAAAATAAAAGAAAGCAAAACAAAACAGTTCCTGTCCTCACCAGGCTTCCGATTTAACCGGAGTGCTACAGGAAATCAGAGGTAGTGGAACAAGTCTCTAAATTAAATACCCTGAGGCAAAACAAAAACAAAATCCCTCAGTAACATTTGCAAAGAACTTTCTAATTTCTTATCTCTGCTGATCTTCCAAACCAAGATGTGAAAGTGTGACTCACCTTTCTTATTCATTCGGCTAGTTAAAGGAAGGTCTAGAACCCAGCTCTCTCTCTCTCTCTCTCTCTCTCTCTCTCTCTCTCTCTCTCTCTCTCTCTCTCTCTCTCTCTCTCTCTCTCTCATTCTCTCTCTCTCTCTCTCTCTCTCTCTCTCTCTCTCTCATTCTCTCTCTGTCTCTCTCTGTCTCTGTCTGTCTGTCTGTCTGTCTGTCTCTCTCTCTCTCTCTCTGTCTCTCTCTCTGTCTCTCTCTCTCTCTGTCTCTGTCTGTCTCTCTCTTTCTCTGTCTGTCTCTCTCTCTCTGTCTCTCTCTCTCTGTCTCTCTGTCTCTCTCTGTCTCTGTCTCTCTCTCTGTCTCTGTCTCTGTCTCTCTGTCTCTGTCTCTCTCTCTCTGTCTCTCTGTCTCTCTCTCTGTCTCTCTCTCTCTGTCTGTCTCTCTCTCTTTCTCTTTGTCTGTCTCTCTCTCTTTCTCTCTGTCTGTCTCTCTCTTTCTCTCTGTGTCTCTCTCCTCTTTGTCTCTCTCTCCAACTATAACTGAATTTAGAATTGAAAAGGATTTCCAAAGTTCATCTATCCATTCTCCCCCTCCCTTCATCTCCTAGATGAGTAAATAAAAACTCACATTTCCCCCTAAGGGTTTGAGATTTACCAAAACTTTTTCCATAACTCATAATAATTCCATAAAAAATAGAAAAATAGGTATAATTTTTAAATGCTATGAAATTTGTCAAGTGCTTGATAAGTGCTCTCTTATATTGTCCTCACAACAATCCTTGAAGATGGGTACTCTTATTGCCCCCATTTTACAAATTGAGGAAACTGAGGTTAAATGACTTGTCAGGGACATACAATTAAGCTGATCTGAGGCTGAATTTGAACTCGGGGCCAAAAGTTCTGTTCACTAGGCCACCTGACTTTGAGTCAACACCATTTTTCTCAGTCATCTTCTTTTTTTGCTGGTGGTATTGTAACCATAAAGTCCCTGATTTTCCCCTCCCCCTGCAACTCCTTCCTGGGTTGCTTCCAGCATGGGCCTCCCTCGGAAATTCTCGGTCCCTTCCTTCTAGTTGCTTTTCCCCATTTTTTATTTCATCCGAGCCCTTTCTGCTTCCTTGAGAAATCCGTAGGAGAGGAGGATGTTGATTCAGATGTGGCGGCCACGCTGTCTGGATCTGACAAAAGAGTTTGTATTTGTTTGTAGATAACATTGTGCAGATTACAACAAGCCTTAGAATTCTGAATATCCCTTTTAAATCGTCAATAAACACTGACGGCCTTCTAAGTGCAAGGCACTGTGCTAAGCGCCCTGGGGACAGGGACACAAAGGTGGGGGGGGGGAGGTGGTCCCTGACTTCAGAGGGCTTACAATCTAATGGGGGAGGTAATCCACAGAAGTGGGCTGAAGGGTGGAGGATGGGCCACCGGAGTACCCCCCTCATAGGCTGAGGAGCTGATGGGAAATGAAGAGTTAAGTGGTGAATTCTCACTACAGAGGAGTTTGGGGAGTGTACTGCCCACGCTTCCAAAGGGAGAGGCCATGGAGTGGTGGGGAGGCGCTCAAAGCTCAATCACTCTCTATGATGATGAGATTGAAGGTGATGGGGAATCCTAAACACTTAGTACTAAATGAAACCCATAAGAACTTAAAAAACAAAACTGGAACTTTCTACACAAGTGGATGCAGACCTTTTGTCCAGGCTGCCATATCCAGGTGAACGAAAGGGCTCATGGGAATGGTCCATCGGTCCGTCATCTTATGCATCATCCACCATAGAACAATGAGCTGGGCCCAGATTTGAGCAGGAAGGCAAGAGTAAGGAGGATTGCTTTTTGGACACCCAATTAGTCGGTCAATAAGCATTTATTAAGCGCCAAACTTTTAGTGATTTCAAGCAGTTCGGTGAAATTAAAATCCATTTAATCCCCGCTCCCTCCATCGCTACCACACCACAATCAGCATCCTTCCAGCGGTCAGTGTGACTAACAAAAGAAGGCCGCGGGATTACCAGGGAAAAGACAGGCCCTGTGCCCCAAGGCTCATCCGGAGCTGGAGGCCCGCAGGGCTAGTGCACCCCCTGGAAGGGAAGTGACCCGAGAACTGGGAGAGAGGTGCACAGGAGGAGAGGATTTGAATTGTAAGTAGCCATAACAATGAATTTCAGATTTTCCCAAGGTTCTCACAGGCCAAGGGCGGCGAGTAGAGCAAACCTCACGATAGCCCCATTTAACAGATGCAGGAACTGAGGGTAAATGAATTGCCCTGGGTTGCAGAGCCGGAACGTAGGAGCTGCTTAATGGTTCCCTAAATATTAGGGGTAGAGCGGAGAGAAGCGGCAATAGTAGTGCAGAGGCGGCTGGTCCCAAAGTCCTCTGCTCCATCCCAGATTGTGGCCCAGTAACCTCTGCGTCCCCGGGGCTTACTGACGCCTTGGGCTACAGAAAAGCTGCCCATCTCCACGGGGGAGGGAGTTTCCACACTGGCTCTCAGTTTCCCACATAGACTAATTCTCCACATCTTTCTCCCCCTCTCCCTACTTCTCAAGGACCTGATATTAGTATTTTTTTTGGTGGGTGGGAGTAGGGGAGCTGAGCGCCTGAGAAGTTTTTGCCCGAGGGGGGCACCTCCTGACCGGGTCCTCTCACCTCGGAGAGGGTGACTCGGAGCCCAAACCGCTGATTGGCTCCCAGAGGGCCTGGCTTGGAAACCGTGACCTTGAGCCCGGTCTGAGTTTTTTCACCTGTAAAATGAGGGGATTAAAGCAAAGAAATCATCCCTTTTAACCTGGATCCCTGTGGTTCTTCATAGAGATCAGATCCCAGACGCCTAAAACCCAAACAGGTGGGTCCCTCACTAAGTCCCGGGGGATCCGGAGGAGGAGGACAGGGGCTTCGTCAGAGCAGAAAGCCCGGGATTTTACAAAATAAATCATTTTTTCTTGCCAGAAATCTTGAACAAGAAACGTTCTGTTCGTCTATCAAGGAAATTACAAGCCTGAGCAAATATTATGGTTGCGGTGCATTTATTTTTGATTAAAAAAAATATGCAAATTTGTTTGCAAATTGGGCGCAGCCCTCTGCTCTCTGGCGGGCGGGCAGGGCTTCCCCCGTGGCCGGTGTTGGCCTGGCCGGCTGCCCTGTGGCCTGGCTCCCCGCTCGCCCCGCCGCTGGCCCGGCCGGCCCCCCGCCCCACCCCCACACTGCCCCCCTTCCTGTGGCCTGCTCCCGCCGAGGCCGGCCTGGACCAGGAGGCAGCGGATGGCAGAATTCTCTCTCTCCTCTCCGGGTCCTGGGCAGGCCTCGGGGCAGGGCCCGGCCTGAGGAGGCAGAGGCAGGACTTCGGAGCGGGACCCTCCCAGTTCTATCCCCCTCCCCTCCGGTCCCCGGCCTTGTTGGGGCGCTGCCTGCCTGGGCTCCGGAGGGGCAGTGGGGGGGCTCCGTGAGCTGTCAGGCGGGCTTAGGGGTGAGAGGCTGCCGGCTGAGCGACAGGGCCTTCCGGGGGCGGGACCCCTCGGGAACGGGGAGAGGCGGATCTTGGGGGTCAGGGGGCTGCTGGCGGCTGTGTGTGGCAGCGGGCACCGAGCTCCCCACCTTGGGGCTCCCCCAGGCGTCCCGGAAGGACAGAGACGTACCCAGAACTCGGGGACAAGCTTTGAAGCAAGGTTGGAAGCCATGCGGAATGTCAACCCCAAGCAGCAAACATTAGGTGCCAACTCTATGCAGGGTCAGGTGGTTGTGTTGTGCACGGCTGCCGCTGCTTGCTGGGAGCCTCCTCCCGCGGGGGTGCTGGGTTAGGGCGGGTTCTGCAGGCCGCTCTCTGATGGGGGCAGGCCTGCTTTGTGCTGTGGGGGGCGTGTGACCCCGCCCTGACTCGGGGCTCTGTGACCAGCTCGGGCTTGCCCTCAGGCTGTGGGCAGCCGCTTGCCGGGTGGCAGGCCGAGGCGCAGGATCTGGACCCGCCGGCCGGCCCGGTTCTGGACTGTGTGCAGTTGTGTGCCGGCTCTCTTTGTGTTACGTGGCCTTGTATCTCCTCGGTTTGTGCTGCACGCGGCGGTGTTGTGGGGCGCGCAGTTGTGTAGTGTCGCCTCTTTGTGTCGCGCGCAGTTGTGTGGTTGTGTGGTGTCGCCTCTTTGTGTTGCACGCGGTTGTGGTTGTGTGGCGTCGCCTCTTTGTGTTGCACGCGGTTGTGGTTGTGTGGTGTCGCCTCTTTGTGTCGCGCGCAGTTGTGTGGTTGTGTGTCCTCGCTTTGTGTGGCACGCGGTTGTGTGGTTGTGTGGCGTCGCCTCTTTGTGTTGCACGCGGTTGTGTGTGAGTTTTTGCCCCGGTTGTGTGTGTATAGCGCCCAGCCCCGGCCACGCGCGCGGGCACGCGCACCCTTACACCCGCACACACCCACGCCCCCGCAGGTGGGCAGGCAGGTAGGCAGGCAGGTCGGAGGCCCGGGGCCGGCTGCGCTTTCCCCGGCTCCGCCCGCAGGCAGCAGCAGCAGCAGGAGCAGCAGCAGCAGCCTAGCAGCAGCACCCGGGGCTGGGCGAGGAGGGAGGGGGAGGAGGGGGGGGAGCTCGAGCCGGGCCCGGCCGGGCGGGCGGGGAGACGGGGAGGGGGGGGCGGCTGTTCCTGGAAGAGCCCAGCCTGGGGAGTTGGTCACATTCTTGGCCCCGATTCAATGACTGAGGCAGACACCAACAAACAGCGCGCGGGCGGGGGAGCAGGGGGCGGGGCGAGCGGCGCGCGGCGGCGGCGGCGGCGGCGGCGGCGGCGGCATGAGCTCAGCGCGAGGCGCTCTCTCAGTCCGAGCCGGAGCGCCGAGGCGAGAGGATGTGTGCTCAGTGCCCGCAGCTCCGCGCCGCCGCCGCCGCCGCCGCCTCCCGCTCGTCCTCCTTCGCCGCCAGCAGCCCCGCCAGCAGCCCCAGCCCCAGCCGCCGCCGCCGCAGCAGCCCCAGCCCCCGCCAGCCCCGCGCCAGCGCGGCGCACTGAGCCCGCCCGGCCGCCCGCCAGCCAGCCAGCCGGCGGCGCAGCCAGCCCGGAGCCGGAGCAGCGGGCGGCGGCCGCGAGGAGGCCCGGGCGGCGCTGAGGCGGCCCGCGAGCGGCGGGGCCGGGGCCCGCGAGCCCGAGGAGCGCTCCGGGCGCAGCTGCGAGCCGCCGGCGGAGGCGGCCAGGCCGGCGGGCCCCGCGCCCGCGCCCGCGCCGGAGATTCGCGCCTCGCGGCCCCGGCCCCGGCCCCGGCCCCGGCCCGGGCCCCCGCCGCGGCGGCCCCGGCGGCCCCGGCCCCTGCCCGCGCGCCCCCCTCCGCGAGCCCCGGCCCCGCGAGCCTTGGCGTTGGCGTTGGCGGCGCGCGCCGGGGCATGCCCCGCGCCTAGAGCCCGGGGGGCGCGCGGGGGGCGCGCGGGGGGCCCCGGCGGCGGCGGCGGCGGCGGGCGGGGCGCGGGGCGCGTGGATGTGGAGGTGGCGCCGGCCCCGGGCGCGCACCAGCGGCGGGACCCTTACCCCCTCCCCGCGGCAGCCTACCCCTACCGCCCGGGAGGGGGCGAGGGCGAAGCCGCCGGGGCCGTGATTTGCCAGCAGCCGCCGGGGCTCGTTCCCCGGGACCCCGGAGCCGGGGTGGGCCGGGGCCGGGGCCGCGGGCGCCGCCGGGGGGCTCGGGCCGGCGGCGGGGGCGGCCGCGGCTTGGGCCGGGAGCGGGAGCGGGCGCGAGCCCCCGAGCCTCCGGAGCGCACCATGGAGACGGTGGGGCCCGGCCGCAGCAGCTTCCAGCCGCACCCGGGGCTGCAAAAGACCCTGGAGCAGTTCCACCTGAGCTCCATGAGCTCCCTGGGCGGCCCGGCCGCCTTCTCGGCGCGCTGGGCGCAGGAGATGTACAAGAAGGAGAGCGCCAAGGAGCCCGGCGGCGCGGCCCCGGGCTCGGAGCAGCAGCCCCCGCAGCCGCCGCAGCCCCCGCAGCCGCTGCAGCCGCAGCAGCAGCAGCCCCCGCCGCCGCCCCCCGTGCTGCACCTGCCCCCCATCCAGCCGCCGCCGCCCGTCATGCCGGGCCCCTTCTTCATGCCCTCGGACCGCTCCACCGAGCGCTGCGAGACCATCCTGGAGGGCGAGACCATCTCGTGCTTCGTGGTGGGCGGCGAGAAGCGCCTGTGCCTGCCGCAGATCCTCAACTCGGTGCTGCGGGACTTCACGCTGCAGCAGATCAACTCGGTGTGCGACGAGCTGCACATCTACTGCTCGCGCTGCACCGCCGACCAGCTGGAGATCCTCAAAGTCATGGGCATCCTGCCCTTCTCGGCGCCCTCGTGCGGGCTCATCACCAAGACGGACGCCGAGCGCCTCTGCAACGCCCTGCTCTACGGCGGCGCCTACCCGCCGCACTGCAAGAAGGAGTTCGCCAGCGCCCTGGAGCTCGAGCTCACCGAGAAGAGCTTCAGGGTGTACCACGAGTGCTTCGGCAAGTGCAAGGGGCTGCTCGTGCCCGAGCTCTACGTGAACCCCAGCGCCGCCTGCATCCAGTGCCTGGACTGCCGCCTCATGTACCCCCCGCACAAGTTCGTGGTGCACTCGCACAAGGCCCTGGAGAACAGGACGTGCCACTGGGGCTTCGACTCGGCCAACTGGAGGGCCTATATCCTCCTGAGCCAGGACTACACTGGCAAAGAGGAGAAAGCCAGGCTGGGCCAGTGCTTGGACGACGTGAAGGAGAAGTTCGACTATGGCAACAAATACAAGAGGAAAGCGCCCAGGGTTAGTGTGTCCGATTGTCGTCCCCTGCCCCTCCCCCTCCGTCCCGCGGTCACCCCCCCCCCCCACCTGCCGGGGAGCGCTCCTCAGTGCGGAGCGGAGTCGAGTCCGAGCGGGACCGGGGCCCCCACGGGGATGCTCTCGCACGAGCCGCCGGGTAAAGTCCCACCCAGAATCCCCCGGCTTCATCCTCATTGTGTGGAGCCTCCCGGCCCCTCAATTTGAGGGGCTGGATTTCGGATCACTTTTAAGACCGCCCCCCCCCTCCCATGTTAGAACCCATAGGGATCTAGGAAGGATGTGGATTGTTAAGTATTAAATCCTCAGCCTTGGGTGGGAAACTCGATTCTTAAGCCACATTAGCTACTCCCGGGATCTTCTTCCCGCTACTCCCCCCCCCCCCCCACTTGGTGGTCAGTTTATTAAAATTCTGTAGCCTTGTGTGGATAAAATGCAAAATGCATTCAATGTAAATGCTTTCCCAGGTTACTTAGCAATTGCACAGATAAACAGTGGTGGGCAAGAGGACCTCTCCGTAGACTTATAAATTTAAAACACACACATCTGATCACAAACAGTGCAAAATTAACATCAGTCGGCAGTTGTTAAATCGGGAGGTAGGGAAGGTGGAAGAAACTGTATATTCTTAGCGCCCCCTCCCCCCCAGTGATTGACTTTTAGCCGGGGGCTTTTTTGCCATATTAGATTTGAGGTAAATAAGCGAAGGTGGGATGGGGCTGAGGGGAAGAGCAGTTAGTTATCCTCTGTCTCCAGATGGCTGAGGCCCCGGGAATCCGGGGGCTTCTTTCCCCAGGCTCACTCTCTAATCCTTCCTTTTCAAAGACAGAGAAAGTGCAAGTAAGGCAGGTGTTGTGTCCAGGGTTGCCCAGGAGTCGGAGGCAAAGCCAGACTTCCAGACTCCTGACTCCAGTCCTGGCCTGAGAGTCTGCCGGGCCTGTCTGCCAGTGTGTGGATCCCAGCATTCCCTCCCTGTGTGGGGAGAGAGATCTGTTTGGCACCTGGCAGCGGGCCTAATCAGTGGGCACCCAAGCCATCGGCTCCAGGAGCTCCCGAGCCCCATCAGAATGTCTGAATAACCGACGGGCCTGCCATTTGTTTTGAACTCCAAGTATTTCATTCCCTCCCTCCCTTTCTCTCTGCACTAGAGAAAAGAGTGATACTGAAAGCCCTCTGGACAATACAGCTCTGTTGTTTGCCGAGGGTTGGAGTATTTGTGTGATCCTGCAGGAGTCTTGGATTGTGGCAGATCTGGAGACCCATTAGACACTTAGACTATTCACTGAGATTCTCATTAACTTTTCAATGCACCCTTCACACTCCCTCCCCACCCCTCAAGTATTTGTAACTTTTCTTTTAAGGATCCAGGCTTATTAAATTGCACATAGAAAATGCTGCATTTGCGCTCAGCTATTCTTGGGAGGCCTAATTAATTCAGCTATTGCATCAAACTTTTTTTTTTTTTTCTTCTTCTTCTAAATCTGTGAATAGATTCTCCACCCCAGTTTCCCTGGGAGTTCCTCCAGTTTGAGTGTCAGAACCATTGTAGGAGGGCTGCTGTAATGAGGCAAATTATCTCTTCTAGTTGGAGGTGGATGTGTTTTTAATGGTTTGTCTATCCTTAGCTAATCAGGCACTTACTCCGGTGGCAGGTTTCGATTGACCTGTGTCTACGTGGCCCTGTATTTGGGGAGGAGGTGGGACGCCGAACGGGAGCTCGGGGAGGGGGAGTGGAGGGATTGCGGTGGGAAACCTGTTTGTGGGGGAAGTTGTGTAGCTGAAACTCCAGCTCGATTGTTGCTTTGTGAAGAGGGCTAACTTTCCCAGAGGGACTTGGCTGCAGTGGCTTGGGCGTTCAGATGGCTCCGTGTAAACATTTCCTGCCCCGGTGTTGGGGGGGGCCTCCAAGTCAGCCCCCCTTTTGAAGCTCCCTTTCCCCATGGGCGATCAATAAGTCGGAGCTGTGTGTTGTGGCAGTTTGCAGATAATTGTGGATCTATTCAAATGGGCTCTCGTGCTGTTAGAATACTGCCGGAGGCAAATAACACTGGAATAATTTTTAGGTCATGGAGCCCACGGCTGCTAGAAAGGAGGCTCTTTTGTGAGAAGAGGGTGTGTGAGATTTTTGCATACTTGGCTGAGTGTGGGCTTGTCTGTATGTTTGTGGGGTTTCTCTTTTACTTGGGTCGGTTTGGTCTCGGATTGTGGTGTGGGGACTTTGGGTCCCAAGCAGGACTGGCTTGCTAAAAGCCACATATTTCTGGAGGTTGGGCTCCAGGGAGCCCGGGCTGCGGGCTGCGGGCTGTTTGGGGCCCGTTTCTGGTGAGCCAGCGAGCAACATGCCCCTACCTGCTCTGGAGACGCCCTCCAGCCTCCTCAGGGCGGAATAAGAGCCCCTCTGAAGGCCACACGGGGAAGTCGAGTCTCCATTACAAGGCGAGGTAGCGGAAGCAGGGTGGGCCCACGAGGGGATCTTCCATCAGAAACCAGTGGAGGATCTTTTCCTCACTGATTTATTTCTCCCCTCCTGGCTCTCCACTTCTTCCCCAACTTCCTCTTGCACAAGATAAGTTTGCTTTTTTCCCCTGAGTTGGGAATCTTTGCAAGGTGGGGGAAGGGAGAGCCCGGGATAGTGGGGAGAGGCCACGTTTTGTAGAAAGGCAGGGCCGGCTTTAAAGTTAAACTCTTACACGAGGGGGTCCTGATCCTGGGTTGTTACAGAGCCTTCCTCTCTCTGAGGAGCCTCAGTTTCCTCCCCTGAAGAATGGGGGGGGGGGGTAATTAATGCCTTTAGTATTAAACTTCACAAGATTCTTGTGAATGAGATTATATAGGTAAAGCCAAAAATGAAAAAAAAAAAAAGTCGTGTATAAATAAATGCCTGCTTTGATTCTTTTCCCTCTCAGTTTCCCAGCCTCCTCTCTTCAGCTTTGCCTGGTTTTTCCTCAGTGTCCTCTGTTCTTGTAGGCCCAGGCCCTGCCCTGCCCGGCCCTGCCCTGGTTTCCTCTGAATATTGATGTTTCTCTCTCTGCCCGCCCCTTTCCTCTTCCTCCACCACAAGCTTTTCCTCTCACTGGGTTTGGGCACCACAATTTGAAGCCTGGGAGTAGCAGGGTCCCACCCAGCAGGACTACTTCTGGCTCAGTCTCCTGGCCCCCCCTCCCCCTCCAAGGCCTCAAGAGCCATTTTGGTGGGAGACAGATTCCGGCTGAGCCCCAGGGAGCCCTAACTCTTGGACTCCCGTGGCGAGCTCCCTGGGTGCTGGGTGACCCAGAGCCCCGGCTCCTTTCTGGCAGCTGTCGCTCTGAGCAGACCCACTTGTCTTTTGTTGGCTTATTTTATTCGACTGCTCTGTCTTTATTTCCTTTTCTCCCTTTACTGTTTTATATATTTATTTTTTAAAGGATTTTATATCACTGAGAGGAAAAGAAAGGAAACAATGTGTTGCAAATGTATCAGCCTGTTAGAGAACTTTCAGTGTGACTTTTATCATTGACCTCACGATCAACAAACATTTATTAACCACCTACGAGGTTTACTCATTTCTTGGAAATAGGAGTCAATCGAAAGTGCATTCGAGACATTTATTTATTGGCCTGGGAGCACCCCTAGGGGTCATCCCAGTAGAAAGCTGCCATCTTTTCCACCCCAGCCCCCCTGACCAAATTGTGTGGCTGCCGGGGCCTGGGCAGAAGCAGCTTTTGTTTGGGCCAGGTGTGAGTGCTGAATCCCATCAGGGGAGCTCTTGTGAAGGTGGGGGCATTTCTCTGTGAGGTCCTGCAATGATAAAGAAAGGGGGCAGGGACCCTCCTTTTAACCAGTGGGGGAAGCTGGAGCTCCCCTCTGTCAGCTGGTGCCACAGTTCACAGCCCCAAAACCATGCTTTGGAAATATTGAAAGGAAGTAGAAGCAAAAATCAGCAGTTTCTTTTCTTTTCTTTTCTTTTCTTTTCTTTTCTTTTCTTTTCTTTTCTTTCTTTCTTTCTTTCTTTCTTTCTTTCTTTCTTTCTTTCTTTCTTTCTTTCTTTCTTTCTTTCTTCTTTCCTTCCTTCCTTCCTTCCTTCCTTCCTTCCTTCCTTCCTTCCTTCCTTCCTTCCTTCCTTCCTTCCTTCCTTCCTTCCTTCCTTCCTTCCTTCCTTCCTTCCTTCCTTCCTTCCTTCCTTCCTTCCTTCCTTCCTTCCTTTCTTTCTTTCTTTCTTTCTTTCTTTCTTTCTTTCTTTCTTTCTTTCTTTCTTTCTTTCTTTCTTTCCTCCCTTTCTCCCTCCTCCCTCCCTCCTTCCTTCCTTTCTTTCCTCCCTCCCTCCTTTCTTTCTTTTCTTCCTTCTTTCTTTCCTCTTTCTTTCTTTTTTATTTCTTTCTCCTTCCTTCCTTTTTCTTTCCTTTCCTGTCCTTTTCTTCTTTCTTCCTTCCTTCCTTCCTTCCTTTCTTTCTTTCTTTTCTTTCTTTCTTTCTTTCTTTCTTTCTTTCTTTCTTTCTTTCTTTCTTTCTTTCTTTCTTTCTTTCTTTCTTTCTTTCTTTCTTTCTTTCTTTCTTCCTTCCTTCCTTCCTTCCTTCCTTCCTTCCTTCCTTCCTTCCTTCCTTCCTTCCTTCCTTCCTTCCTTCCTTCCTTCCTTCCTTCCTTCCTTCCTTCCTTCCTTCCTTCCTTTCTTTCTTTCCTTCTTCTTTCTTTCTTTCTTCAAGGCTGGAAATTGAGTCACTGGTTTTAATGTGGGATGCCTTTTCTGGCGGTTGTTAAAATGAAAAATGTGTAGGAGGTCGGAAAACCACAAAATCCGATGGCTCTACTCTCCATTTTGGGAGTAGGTCCTTTATTTACCAGCTCCTGCGGTTCAATTGACTTTCCAGGGTACCGAAGGTCCCCTTGTGAGAGGATTGGAGTGGAATCTGGACTCCTACCTCCTTCCCTTTCTTCCCCTTTAAACCACTCCTTCAACTGTAGGTTGGAAAGGGAAGAGAAGGAATATTCTTTGCCTTCCTGTGTGTTCCTCTTCTGTAATTTCCCAAGTCATAGGCCGGGTGAGGAGGTTAATGCTTAACGAGTGCAGAATGTTTGCGGGTGGGTTCTGGAGGAGGGAGGAGGGAGGAGAGGCTCCTCTCAACCCCCTGATGATGTCGTCTGTGAGGGGTTTGACTTGTGGTCAAGAGGGAAGTCATTCAGGCACTGAGATCAGTCCCTTTCAGTTCCATTCACTTGGATCACGGTTCTTTCTTTTATTTTGGAGTTTTTAGCACACAAAGTGCTATCATTTTTTAAAAAGGAGACAGGTTTGCTCAGAGAGTGGAAATTCATGCTGCTGCCTTGGCCCAGTGCCTTTGAATCTGTCTCAGAAGCCCACTGGGTCCCTGACAATGTCACAGGGTGCTACCACTTTTTCGATGGCGACAGGGGGAGTTGTGTGTGGCCTGTATCTCTAGCTTTGAGATTTGGATTAGTTTCTGTCTTCCTATGGCAGGAATATCTTGTCTGATTATTCAAGTGACAGGAAATAGTTCTTGTCTTTTATGACTTCAGCATTCTTTAGAGCAGAAATATTTTAGTGAAATTTGGGATGGTTTATTTGAATTGTGCACACACCCTCCAGATGATTCCCCAAATTCTTCCAGAAAGTAGGTCAGAAGAAGGATCTTTTTACAGGAGGCCCCCAAGGTAGAGTCCAGATACCAGACTTCAAACTCAGTCTTTTACATTAGTTTTGGGCCCATGGGCAAATTTTACTTCCATTTCCTCATCTGTAAAATGGGTATGATAATACTTCACAGCCACCCAGAAAGGTGGATAATGGAAAGAAGGTGCTTTGCAACTCT